>NC_043960.1:54895016-55082516 GCF_902148855.1 Sphaeramia orbicularis | reverse complement strand
TACTTTGAACAAACGCCTTCAAAGGTTCCCATGTCTCTTCAAACATATCCTGCCTTCCTTTTCATATGTTCGTCAGTCTGTCCAAAGGAAAAGTCGTCAACATTTGCTTCACCCAGTATGGAACAGTCGGCCTGCTGATCTGTTTCCAAAACATTGCAATGGATCTTTTGGTGTGTAAAAGAGAAATAGTACATGTTCATCCATATCAGATACGCAGTACATGGACAGAACATTTTAGTGCTACATATATTAGTGTAAACTTTCCAATGTTCTGTATAAGTACATAAAATTAGTACTACATACTTTAACCCTATAACACCAAACGGGTCATATTTGATCCATGAGTTTTGAAGCCCTCTACATGATCAGTGTGATATTTTTTTCTTGAAAAACCTGATGTATACAATTAGATACATGCAATACACAGATAATCCACAAGGGGGGAGGAGTTCATTCATCAGAGGCCTTTCCTTTACAAGACTGTCATTAATGAGGAAGGAGGAAGAACTGGAGCATGTCTGTGTTATATTATATTTTTGTTTGTGCAAAAATAATAATATTTGAGCATTGACACCCGATGGATCACATATGACACAAAATTGAAACTCATACACAGAAATTGATATTTAAAAAAAAAAAAAAAAAAAAAAAACTTTGGGGGGGTTGTTCAGAAGGACCAATAAAGGCTCCAGTTTCAAAGAACTGGAATTTTCTGTCAATGATTTAATGGTTCAAGCTTTACAGGGTTAAGAAGTCTATAGACTAGGAGTTTCATTTTTCAAACCACTGTTTGGCACCGTACAGGTTATACCTTACAGTATAAAGGAGGCAGAACTATTAAAATAGTCAAATTCCAAAATATTTACTTTCGTTCTAATAAATTTTTCAGTGTAGCTCTTTGACTTGACCTGCCTGACTTTATCTAATGTCTTTAATCATTTACCAGATTGGATCAGTCTTTTTGTGGTGCTTTAGGTGTGTGCACAGTAGATAAGAGCTGGTGTAAAACAGCGTACACTGTCAAAAAAATCTGTAATTTAACAGAATTTTCACTGTTTATTTTACAGATTTTTCCTGTATTTTAAGATACAGGAAAATATCAATGAAATTACAAAAACAGACTGATTTTACATGTCACATGTAAAATAACACGAAAAAACTGTAACTGTGAATAAACATACAATTTGAATTTGTTAAAAGAATTTTTTTCTTTTTTCACAGAAAAATACAATTAAAATACATTTGCAAATGTATCAAAATTTCACAAATATTTCTTTTCTATTTATGAGATTAAACTGTTAATTTAAAGTTTAATACTGTAAAAAAAAAAAAATTAAAACCAGATAAAATTACTGACAATTAACCGTAAAAGAAGTATTTGTTTTGTAAGTTTAACAACACTTGTTTGTTAATTGACAAATATCTTGTGTAATTACAGGAGGTTTCACAACAAAAATGTTGAATAAATGTATTTGTGTGAATGTATAACATGTATAAGCACTGATAAACTGTCCAAATACAGTTTTTATCACTGGATTGGACAACTGAGTCTCATTGAAAATTATTTACATATATATTTATAGGTAATTTGATTGTTTTAATACATGAAAATATTCTTTATTAACCCTTTCATGCATGAATTATAAGAGCCTTAATCAAGATTTTTTTTCCTGAGTGTTTTTATTCCTCTAGGCATTAAAAAAACAAAGCGACTGAAATTTTTATTATGAACCTACTTTTCATGGAGTTGCAAAAATGTCTACTCAGCTGGACACCATGTATTTAATTCTGAAGCAAAGAAATGTATTTACTGATATACTTTATGAAAACTATAAAATAAAAACATTTTTAACACAGCTAATCTGATGTTTTGTCGCATTTTATCAAACTCTAATACTAGTCATTACTCACTTCATGGAGATAATCTGCAAAAAAAAAAAAAAATTGTTAAAAAAAAAACCCAAACCTGTTAATTACAGTCAAATAACAATAACAAGCAATTGATTTCCACTGAAACATGTTACTGCAGATCAGGTTTATCAAGAACAACAAAGTTACAGTAATGGTATGAATTGCAGTGTATGAGATGATGCATGAGTGTCCACTGTGTTGGCTGATATGGAACTAAAACAACAAAATCCATGAAAATACAAGAGAACAGCTGAAGAAGAACTGTCCACTGTAGTGAACGCTATGCATGAAAGGGTTAAACATTAAAAAGTAAAAAAAAAAAAAAAAAAAATCTCATGGAAAGTTAAGGCAAAAAACTGTATTTTAATTATGGAAAATTACCGTATTTTTATGAGATGGTTATTTTCTGTTATTTAACAGTGTTATTTTGGCGCCCCAGCTGCCAGAATAATACTGCGTGTTTTTTTACAGTGTAGAAAACAGCAGATAACCCCCCCCACACACACAGATCCTGTCCTCTGTAGGTGTTTGATATGCAGATTCAGATGCTGTGGTGGAAGACCTTCATCTCTAACATTAGACTCATTTACCCTCATCCAAAAATCAAGGCCTGTGTGTTATTATTGTTCCATTAAAAAGGCACTTAGCGTCTCCTTTGGACTTTTATCGGGCCATTCCCTGAATTCTGAGCGCAGTAACTGGAAAATACTTCATGATTTGGCTGCCACGTCCCTGGCAAAGAGTTTGTGCATCACAGCTCTGGATCAGTAGCAACAACTTCAGAGGAGAGAATGTGCCTCGAGCAGCTGAGAAAATTCACAAAAGAACCAAAATATTTTCATGATCAGAAACAGATTCAAGTCAAATCACCAGGTGATAGATGGAAGTTCAACCCAGGACACGCCCTTCCAGGCAGAAGTTTGTGTCTTTCTTTTTTTTTTTTTTTAAACCCACAGCAGCTATATTATATAACTGTGTGAAATTTGGGGGAAAAATGGTGTTTTAACAAATAATAAAATATAACTAGTAAATGCAAACAGTTATGACAGGCTCTCCGTCAAGGGGTCTCGCAACCGCAGGAATACAGGGTTCTGGAGGTCTGACATGACTGAGGATGGAAGATAAGATAAGATAAAATAAGATAAGATAAGATAAGACAAGATAGGATAAAATAAGATGAGATAAGACAAGATAAGACAAAATAAGATAAGATAAGATAAAATAAGATAAGACAAGATAAGATAAAATAAAATTAGACAAGATAAGATAAAATAAGATCAGATAAGACAAGATAGGATAAAATAAGATGAGATACGACAAGATGAGACAAAATAAGATAAGATAAGGTCAAGATAAAATAAGATGAGACAAGATAAGATAAAATAAGAAAAAATAAGATAAAATAAGATAAGCTAAGATAAGACTTTATTTATCCCACCATCGGGAAATTTCACAGTTACAGTAATCCATAGGCTGGGGGGTCCGTCTGAGGGGTCGCTGATGCACCCTTCTCAGGTTTCTTGTTCCACACTCCCCACGACAATGTTGCCCCCACACCCCGGATGTGCTCATGCCCCCCCCCCGCAGGAAAGTGTCCGCTGACTGCTGCTAAGGAGTTCCCCGTTCTGGAAAACAAAGCTGTTTCAGTTCTGTTCCTTTTCTCCACATCCTACTGTATCTCTGTGGGGGGTGGGGGCTTTTCAAACATGACTGATATAAAGATGAAAACAGACTCAGAGCTGTTGACGAAGATCCATGTGTGTCTTTTTTTAATTCTTGCAAGAATATCAGCTTTGTATTCAACTAAACAGGCCCAGGTTTCACACTGAGTAAATACAGACTAGATGTGAATTATATTTACATAAATATAGTTTGTGACATGCTTGTCTAATGGTGTGCCTTTGGATTTTTCTAATGTCAGATATGTGCCGTGGCTCTAAAAGGTTGAAAACACTGATGTAGTTAATATAAGTCAGTTTCATTCATACACATGATCATTTCAAGGCACAGCACACACATGTAAGTGTTAGAAATACTGAAGAGTACAAAGAAGTAAATCAGTAAAGCATCTGAGAGCAGGTCCAGCAGAACAGAGGTCAGGAAACACTCCATTATGGAGGAAAAGACCTGTGACAGAACAGGGCTGCTGGTCCATCTGTCATGACTGAAAGAGGAGAGAGCGAGAGAGAGAGGAAAAGCATGGACGAACACACACACTGGGTGATAGACTCAAACACTGGACCAGATGGACACCAGTACCACACACCAGGAAGGAACCAGCAGAACCCACCAGTAATCCATAATGACAGAAAAACCTGTTTGAGTCGATAAACAGGACCTGTGAACGTCTGACTGAGCAGCTGAGTCAGCTGTCAGTCAAAGGACAGTAAAGGAAGTGCACGTCTTTACTCGCATGTTGACCTGAGCCTTCAGTCCTGGTGGTTATGGTTTAGATGGACACTGAAGAATGGAAGAGACACAGAGGACGAGACCTGAAGAGGACAGACAGTCTACTGTTGGACCTACAGGAAACACAAAACCTACGGACACTGAGATATAAGTGTATGTAGGTTAGTAAAGACAGACAGAACAGACAGACAGATGGACAGAGAGACAGACAGATAGAACGACAGACAGATAGATAGAAAGACAGAGAGACGGAAAGACAGGCAGACAGATCCCAGACTGTCCCTGACCCACCCCCCCCATCTCCCTGTGGACTCTGTTTCCACCCTCAGGTTTTGTGTTTTCATTCTCAGGTTTATTTTCTGTTTAATTAAACCTGTTACTCCTTCCAACACCATGCACGTGACTCCATCCATTCACTCCCTTTAACACCCCTAGTGGTAGAAGGAGTGATACTGCAGCTCATTCCCTTTCCTATTTTATGTCTGTACAGCATGAGTAATATATATATAAAAAGCATGTTTCTCTTAATATTGCTTAATTCACTGCTGAATGTTTCTGCCTGTCTTTTCTGCACTTATTTGTATTTTTAGTGCTGTTAACACTGTAATATCCACACAGTGGGATCCATAAAGTCTTATCTTATCGTATCTCATCTCATCTCATCTTGTCTTATCACTTTTATTCCCTTTACATAACATCCATACTCTTCATCCTCATGTCCATATTGGTTGTGAAGTGATTTAAGCTCCATTCAGACTGCAGGTAAATGTGGCCCAGTTGTCCACATGTGACCTGTATCTGATCTGTTAAAGACAGTTTGAACAGCACTAATCTGACCCAGACCACTTTCATATGTGGTCCTAAATCTGACCCAGACCACTTTCATATGTGGTCCTAAATCTGACCCAGACCACTTTCATATGTGGTCCTAAATCTGACCCAGACCACTTTCATATGTGGTCCTAAATCTGACCCAGACCACTTTCATATGTGGTCCTAAATCTAACCCAGACCACTTTCATATGTGGTCCTAAATCTGACCCAGACCACTTTCATATGTGGTCCTAAATCTGATACGTATCTGATATTTTACAATGTGACTTCAGTCTGAACGTCCAGGTTGCATTTATCCGACCTTTACGTCGTTGAAAAGCGACAAAGGTCCGAGTTGTTCATTCCAGGAGGAAGAGCGGAGGAAAACCATATTTCCTTCTGTAAACACAGTGTGTGTCTGCGTGGTCACATAGTCCATCAGGACCTCTTTAGTGCATGTGGGTCACTTCAGGGTCACATTCAGTTCAGACTCAAAACTGATAGAAGTCGCATTTAATGTGGAATATGAACCAACACACACACAAAAAATCAGATTTCACCCAAAAATCTGAATTGTGCATTCAGTCCTGCTGTGTGAACATTGTGTTAATTTCCACTTCTTTTCATTGCTTTAACCTAAACAGGGAATTTTGTTTAGCCGTTGTGAACAAATGAAATATAATTACAGAAACCACTGAAGGTTGATTTCTGCTCTACGTTAAAGATGCAGACGGATATGGACACAGCGTTGTGTCTGTCCTCTGTGTACATTATGTGTATATTTACCTCCGCCAAAGAGGTTATGTGTCATCGGGATAGTTTGTTTGTTTGTCTGTTTGCAAGATAACTCAAAAAGTAATGGACGGATTTGGATGAAAATTTCAGGAAATGTTGATACTGGCACAAAGAACAATCATAAAATTTTAGTGGTGATTGGGGGTGGGGGGGCTGATTTGCCCTGGTGGAGGTCTGCGCTCTCCGAGTGCTTTTCTAGTTCTGTCTGTTCTCTGGGAGTTTGCAGATGTGAACCCAGACTGAGAATATGGTGCAGTACCACCAGGAACCATAGGGGGCAGTGTTGAGATTTGAACAGAATAATTTCCATAAATAGCACAACTTTTCAAAGAGCGACTGTGTGAGTTAGAGAAAAACTCCTGACATATTTATGAAAACTACCCTTCTGAATATTAACATTAGTAAAACCTCCTCTGTCATCGTCGTATTTGTTATTATTGACTTTCTTCTTCTTCTTAATAAACTTTGCTCTTCTTCATGGTATTTGTCCAGTATGTTAATTAAGAGTAGCATCCTCTGGTGGATTGATTGGAAAACACTCATTCCAACATAGAGGATACATAGAAGTATGAAGGCAGAGATGCATGACAACATTAGAAACAGAAGAACTTATTTATGTACGTAAAGTGAGCCTTAAGTCTTCCATTTTACAAATGTCTGTACTTAAATGGGGAAAAACCGTCTGGCCTTAATGTCTCACAGTCCAGGAAAGACCTGATCATATTTTTGTACACACATATTCTTTTCATTTAAAGGTGCTGGAGACTTTCGTGACCAATTTTTCATCAGATCTGTCAAACCTCAGTCATATCCTCAGTATCACGAATCTGTCAGTCTTTCTGTCATTACTCACCTGAATCTCTTGCATTACGGTGAACAGTTTCTTAGTGCCATCCACCAGAAACAAACCATGTGTTTACAAACAGAGCTGGGGGGAACTTGGGCATCTTTGGAATTTTGTCATGACGTGCATTGTGGGAAAGGGAGGTTCGTACAGCCACCTGACAGCTGCAGTGGCAGCACGACCATATGGTATTATATGGATGAAACAAACACGACGCGAAAACATCTGAAATGCGGAAACGGCTGGAGGAATATGCATAGAGTGAAGGGAGCTCCTGCTGTTTCTGTGTTGTGTCTGTTCCAGCTGCTGCTGTCAGGCGGCTGCGTGAGCCTTCGATTCCCGAGTTCCCTCCTGGCTCTGAATATAAACACATGGTTTGTTTCTGGTGGATGGCACTAAGAAACTGTTCACTGTAATGCAAGAGATTCAGGTGAGTAATGACCGACAGACTTACAGATTCATGATACTGAGGATATGACTGAGGTTTGACAGATCGGGTGAAAAATTGGTCATGAAAGTCTCTTGCACCTTTAAGTGCTGTTTGATAGTTTTATGTTCTTTTTCCAAAGGATAATAAAACCACTTATTTTTTTTTAATCATCATAAAGCATTTTATGTTTTTCTATCAATCTTTGAGTGACCATAAGAATCAAATCTTTAGTTTATATCTTTGTTCTTCCCCTTTGTTATGCATTAGTTCAAAATCAGAAAAACTTTTGGTTTTAAATTATCCAGTCTAAAGAAACCACAAAAACCACTTCTGTATTATACGTAGCACCACTCACTCATCAACTTTGATCATCTCATCCTGAAGTGAGTTCAGAAAATACTGCCCACTATAAATTCATTTTTACAGTGACATTTATATTTTTAACCAGTTTATAACTTCTCAAAAGCATCAGTCAGGTATGGGCCTCATAAAAACCTGCAGAGTCTCCACATATATTGCTGATGCTAAGAATATGGAAGTGACTTTTTATGTGGGAACAGTATAATAATAATTTTTCTCCTGTAATTTCATTGGCTTGCAACTCAATCAAAAGCTAAATGATGCTGATCTGTTCCCAAATGGATTTCTCATTATGTTCCTGCAGAGTCTCAGCAAAGGTAGTCAGCATATCTGTCATGAGCTCCCAGAAAAAAACAGAATAGAAGTGAAGACACTGTTTGACTTCAGGCCAAATACAATATTTACTTTGGTATTTCCATTTCTGTCCAATAAAAATGACATTTTGTCAAGTAGTGTGATGTCCTCATATTACTCACCCTACTAATTTCAACCCCATTCACTGCAAAACTGTGATTCCATTTCCATAAATTACATAACTCAAGTTTTTTTTTTTTTTTTTCCACTTAACCTAATTAGTAAGTAATAGGGGCAGTACTGACCTCTGAACCATTTATGTGATGACGTGTAAGCCCAAGAGGCAAGTATGTCCACCAATACCCAGTCAGCTCATTACACTGTCAGCAGTGACGGAAAAGGACCCTTTATCAACAGATGAAGCACACAAGACCAGTCACACATCAGAAAAAGAAACCTCTGACAGTCCTGGTGCAGTGAACACCATCAGTGTGGAGGAAATTCAATTCAGTTTAATTCAGTTTTATTTGTACAGCCCTATATCACCACCCAGTTGCCTCACAGGGCTTTACAGGATTAGTTGGAACCACTCCAGTTCACCTGGAAGTGGACTTCATATGTTCCAAAGTCACTTAATGCTTTTTATATTTAGCAAACTGCCTTTATTTGTCCGAAAACATTCATTCATTCATTCACTAGGGTTGTGGGCGGTGCTTGAGCCTATCCCAGCTACCAATGGGCGAAGGCAGGGTTCACCCTGGACGAGTCTTAAAACAGGGGTGTCAAACTCATTATAGTTCAGGGGCCACATTTGATCTGCAGTGGGCCGGACCAGTAAAATAATAACATAATAATGTAGAAATAATCTCAACTCCAAACTTTCCTCTATGTGTTTGTATGAAAAAAGTAAAATTACATTATGAAAATGTTTACATCTACAAACTAGCCTTCAAAACCATGTGGATAACATGAACAAACTGAATAAATAAGTGCAATTTTAACAATATTATGCTTCAGTTTATCATTTACAGACATAATATTGTTAAAATTGCACTTACTTCTCTTAAGACATTTCAGGTGGTTTATATTTATTCAGGTTATTCATAGTTTTTGTGAAATTACACTTTTTTTTTTTAGTGTAAATAGATGAAAATGTTTACATTTACAAAGAGAAAAATTTGGAATTGTGAGTATTTATATGTTATTACTATAGTATTTTAGTGTTCTGACCCACTTTAGATCATATTGGTTTGAATGTGGAAACTGAAGTAAAATGATTGTTAATATCTTAGTGTAATTTTGCATTTCACACATTCATCCAAAGGTCTGGACTAAACCCTTTGGTGGGTTGGATTTGGCCCCCAGGCCGCATGTTTGACACCTGTGTCTTAAAACATAAACATTTATAAAAATTTATCTTAAAAAGTTGGAGTGCGTTCCAGCTTCATTTCTTTACATTAACATGGTACATTTCAAAGCTAACAGTAGCTACAACTGTGGCTCAAAAGTGTATTTCGACTATAGTGATGGGAAGTCCCATTCTTTTTGCTAACTCTATTCTTTTGGTTTGTTCACCTGTTGCAAATCGATTCCAGATTGATTCATTTGATTCACAAATTTAAAAAAAAAAAAAAACATCCGGCAGGTGTTGGTCACAAACTGGGGGAGCCAAACTGCCAAGAGTTTGTTTGTTCTACTATGATACTTAACCAGCAGTAGTGGCAACAGGTCTACACCTCTATGTCCATTTAATAGTTTATTGTATTTAGTATGATCTATCTATCTATCTATCTATCTATCTATCTATCTATCTATCTATCTATCTATCTATCTATCTATCTATCTATCTATCTATCTATCTATCTATCTATCTATCTATCTATCTATCTATCTATCTATCTATCTATCTATCTATCTATCCACTTTATGTTGTTTAACCTCCTAAGACCCATGTCAGCAAATTACAAGCTTTTTTGGTTTTATTAAATAAATGCCAATTTTGGAAACATCATGATGCAACAGTTTTTTCAGATGCAGTTTTTAAAATTTTTATGGAATGTCCTTTGTGGTGGACAGTTTTCTTTTCTTTTTTTTTTGTATAAAGTTTTGAAACTCTTGTCCACAGATGTGGACAGAACATCCATGGGTCTTCGGAGGTTAAAACAACTTTGTGCTCTGTGTGTTTAATTTAATTTCATTAATGTGTTTTCTTGCATTTAACCCTGTAAAGGCTGAACCATTAAATCAATGACAGAATTTTCCAGTTCTTTGAAACCGGAGCCTTTACTGGTCCTTCTGAACAACCCACACTTCTTTTTTTTTTTTTTTCCCCAATATCAACTTCCATGTACAGGTTTCAATTTTGTATCACATTTGATCCATCAGGTCTCAATGCTCAAATATTATTTTAGAACAAACAAAAACAGAATATAACACAAACATGTCTAACAAATTGGTAATTCCTTTTCTAAATGGTCCCAGTTCTTCCTCCTTCCTCATTAATGACAGTCTTGTAGTGTCACTGGAAAGGCCTCTGGTGAATGAACTCCTCCCCCTGGTGGATTGTCTGTGCATTGCATGTATCTAATTGTATACATCAGGTTTTTCAAGAAAAAAAAAATCACACTGATCATATAGAGGGCTTCAAAACTCATGTATTATATATGATATGTCTGGCGTTATAGGGTTAAACTTTAACATTTTAAACATTACAATAATAGCTGACTTCAGATCGTTACATTCGACTTGCTTCTTCATGATCTAATATGGCTTCTGTTCTATTTTCTTACAGTAGGGGTATCTAGTCTCAGTCAGCTGTTCAGTAGACTCAGCGATTCAGTGAGTCATTAATTCATGAACCAGACACTGTGATTTTATGAAAGGTTTATTTATAATTGAAAGATAGAACACTTTTCTACAATAGAAAAAAAACTCCATATGCTCCATGACCATTTCTATAACCATGATCCATTTCGTGATGATCTTACAGGTGATCCAGAGCTGAGGGTATACTGTCATGTCAGTTTATTTCTAATTCTGTCATATGTGATGGGAGTTCCAGACCTCAGTCACACCTGTTCATAATCAAGTCATGAAAAACTGATGATACATACATGAATCCACAACCTGGGGACATCTATTGAGGGTCCAGGCATTTATTTATAATGGACATGTGTATTTGAATGTATTTCCACCATAGTAGAACTACTCAGCGTTGTAGATATGGGACCAATCCCGATTCACCCCTTGGCCCCTCCCCCTTACACTTGCACTACCCCTTGAAACAGAGCTGCGAGGATTAGTGGTGTAAACATTCTCCTATGAAATGGTCCAACCCTTCCAGACCTGTGACATCATCATCAGTCACTGATGCTGCTATAAACAGATGTGACAACTTTGTGTCCGACAGTATTCCCTATGTCGTCAGCAGCTGGAACCGTCTCTGTCCCATGGGCTTTGGTCATCTTTTTACGACTATCAACAATAAACTGCAGAAATGCGATCTATAACACATTGAAACAGCATTGAACGGACGATCAAATGATTAAGTTGTTTATGAAGAAAATCTGTATATTTGTGTGTTTCTTTCGTCACTGCTGCACTTATTTGCTGTGTCTACCTCCATCTGACCCATGATTCAAACAGAATTATGGGAAATTTCTCCCACCCCTCCGTTTGTAGTATGGTCCTGAAAAATCTCCATTTCGAGGGTCAAACAGCTCCTCCCCCTTAGCCCCTCCCCTCTGTCTAATTGAGAATCGGGACAACACTACCCCTTCATGTGGACGCACAAAACCGAGGGGTAGGGGGAAGGGGGAGGGGCCAAGGGGTGAATTGGAATTGGGCCAGGATCGAAGAACATGATGGTCTGCAGCAGGGGCGTAGAACTGCGTAGGGACACTAGGGACACGTCCTACCAATATCCATCCACTACTGTGTACTCACTATCAGTCCAACCGCTGTCTGTAGTGTTTAGTCAGTGATTCTGGCACACAAAGGGTTAACAGTCTCTGTCTCTGCTAGAAGTCCCGCCTCTAACGTAAATATCGCTCTCCAATTGGCTCTTTGGTTTTGCTAACGTACATGCGATTGGCTGTCCCTGCTGTCACTCCATCTACTTGTAAAAGGAACCTGCTAGTTGGACCGCTAACGTAAGTTTTCAACATGTTTGGCATTTGTTCTGCCTGAGTCACATCAGCTAGACGGATTTGAATATCAGTGGTGTCATTTACATGTACATTTGTACATGTGTCTGTGTGTCTGTATGTGTGTGCGTGCGCCCGTGCATGTGTGCTCGGTAATTAGGATGTAAAGGATGTCAAAGTAAAAGAAAACTGGTCATAAGACACTTCTACAGGAGTCACAGTGTGAGTTAGTTCAAGGGTCTAGAACTGTAGAGGCTCAACACAGATACTGAATAAAAGACACTATTTAATACCAAACACATACACTTTTAAAAGTTATTTTACTGATTATTTTAATGCATTTCTGCATCAGCTTTACACGATGTGAAATTATGATTGCAAATGCAAAATATGAACTTTCAGGAGTACTGCCTTGGAGCACTTTTGTGTCCACACCAGTGTCAGAATCCAACCTACTGCCTTGGTCTGCAGTGTCGGAGTGTTGAGCGTCATGGTGAAATAGTCTTCAGCACCAGAGATGTAAAATGAAAACAAATGTGTTCCACGTTGATGAGACAGAACAGGTTGTAGCTGTTGACAAATCACCATCTCTTCACACACACACACACACACACACACACACACACACCCACACACACACACACACAAACACACACTACATTGGAAGTTTCCAGCAGATATGTTGGGAATGACATCTTGTCTTACAAATGTCTGTAGAAAACCAGAAGCGTGTGTCTTATCCAGAGGCAGTTCAGTAAAAAACGATGCCTGATGTTGCGCCTCTGTTTGGACTCACAGCTGTCACATGGTACGGTCAAAGAGACGGATATGTAATAACAGAATTTTTCCTCTGTGCATAACAGGAATATTAGCAGGCTTTTTACTCAACAAAAGCAGCCATTATGCCCATCAGTTAAGCCAATAAACGTCTGGCTGCGTTCATTTAGGTCTTCATTGACTGATTATGGCCATCTGGAGTAGAAAGTGCAGAGCAGCCTCAGGAACATTGATATGGATGATTTTATGAACACGTCTGTGCAACAAACAGTCAAATATTAAAGGTTTTTGCCTTTGGCTAATTTGTTTAAACAGCAACCCAAGGTTCCCAGGGCAGCAGTAATAACTCCATCTGTTGTGTGTGTGTGTGTGTGTGTGTGTGTTGTATGGGGAAAAGGGCTAATCACCACAACATTCACTCTCACTAGAGGCAGAACAGATTATAGATGTGTGAATTAACTCAGCAGTTAACAGTCAGTAAACTGAACAAGTACGTAAATACAGGTCACTTTAAGTCACAAGTTAACAAGGACCCACAGTTTGTCACATGTGTGCTTCTGTTTACAAATTTTGGACCAGAAGCAAAAAGTGCAATGAGAATGTGAAAAAAAATAAAGTCTGCATTCGATCTGAAGCAAATGAGCAAGCCAAAGGACTTTCCAGGTGTGAATATGCCCTAAATGACATCAAAGGGCGGATAATGTTGATTTTGTAGTGTACAGATCACAAAGCGCAAGTTATAGGCTGAATCCCAATACACCCCTTGGCCCCTCCCCCTCCGTTTTGTGCATCCACGTGAAGGGGTAGTGTTGTTTAATTAGTTGGAGGAGAGGGGCTAAGGTGGAGGGGGTGTGTAGCCCTCAAAATGGAGATTTTTCAGGACCACACTATGAATGGAAGGGTAGGAGAACTCTCCCACACTTCTGTTTGAATCATGGGTCAGATGGAGGTAAACACAGCAAAAAAGTGCAGCAGTGACGAAAGAAACACAAATGTACGGATTTTCTTCGTAAACAACTTAATCATTTGATCGTCCGTTTAATGCTGTTTTAATGTGTTATAGATTGCATTTCTGTGGTTTGTGGTTGATAGTCGTAAACCGATGACCAAAGCCCATAGAACAGAGACAGTTCCAGCTGCTGATGACACAGAGAATACTGTCAGAAACAAAGTTGTCGCATCTGTTTATAGCTGCATCGATGACTGATGATGATGTCACAGGTCTAGAAGGGTTGGACCATTTCATAGGAGAATGTTTACCCCACTTCCCCTTGCAGCTCCGTTTCACGGGGTAGTGTCAAGTGCAAGGGCCAAGGGGTGAATAGGGACTGGCCCATATTGTTTGGCCCCAGTGGTACACCTGACACTCTCCTTGCTGATCTCAGTTCCTTGATGCCTTATCTTAAATCCACTGTTGCCAACTTCGGAGTGCAAAATGAACAGTGATCTTAAACTTGACCAACAGATGAGCTTGTCACATCTGTCCCCAGACGTTAGTCTGGTTTTGTCTGTCTTGTTCATCTTGTCTGTCATTTCCTGTTTTATTTTGTTAAGTCTCCTCATGTGTCATGTCTGGTGTCTTTGCTTCCTTTCCCTAATCTGTGTCACCTGTGTGATTACCTGTCCCCGCCCTGATTTGTTCCACCTGTGTCTCATTGTCTTCCCTCCCTTTTGTGTGTTTAACCCCTGTGTTTTCCCCTGTTCGTTGCCAGTTCGTATTTGCCTCCGTGCCTATACTTACCAGCGTTTTTTGGATCCTGTCTGTCTGTTTTTGACCCGGTTTGCCTTCTTTGACTCCTGCTTTTTGCCTGACCCTTGTCTGTGCCTCTGCCTCCAACGATTCAACGTGTGTTCGACCATTTTGCCTGTTTAACTGGTACGTGAGCTAGCCTGTTCCCTATGTCCTGTTGCCCTTCTGTCTGCCTTTCCGTGTATGACCTGGTTCTGTTACTGACTTCCCTCTGCTGTCCCCCAGTCGGATTCCCGACGTGTTTTTCTGGTTCGTACTGTGGGGTTCCGTCACCGGTCCACTTCACAAAGCCTGTGAAGAATCCAGAACTCTGTGTCCTCAAGATTCTGTTTATTAACACTGTCAGAGATTTGTCAGTTAACCTCGTGTTAAATAAACACTGTATATTTTTACGTTTGTCTCTGGGTCTTGCATGTGGGTTCAGTCTCCGTACTAAGATCATTACAGAGCTGTGTTTTAAAAAGCAGCTTTTTCCAGGTCTAACCCAGCTGATAAATAGGGTTCAGAATAGAAACAATAATAAATAGAATAGGTCTTAATTTTGATAAGAAAGTTCATTAGGAATTAAGGTGTCTTAAAAACATCATTTTGATAAAGTAAAACCTTTACTGTGTAACTTGCATATAGGTGCTTTTATTTTGAAACATTGATAGTTTGTGATGCACTCTAGTTGATTTCCTGTAGATGGAAGCAGATGAGAGGAGAAAAATGGACATTTTGAAAACTCCAAGTTTAGCTGTTTTCTGTGAGACTGAACTTTGTTAAAAGTGAGGAAAAAGTTGATAAAAACATTCAGAGTTTTTGGAAAAGAACCTGCAATAGAAGAACTGACCGAGTTTTCTAGTTTTCCCTCATTCGGCCAAGTTTTTGTTGGATTTGAAACTCCTTGAAGATTCACTGATCTCATTAGATGCTGAGCCGACCCAGACTGATTTCAGAACCAAGGTAATTATCGTTAAAGAAAACTAATGAAATAACGAAAATGAGAATTGTAAAAACATTTTCGTTAACTGAAATAAATAAAAACTATAACTAAAAAAAAAAAAACGATAACTCACTGAAACTGTATTCTGTGCTTACAAAACTAAAACGTATAAAAATTGTGGATAAAATTCCCTTCATTTTCGTCTTTGTCAGTGTTGGATGGATACAAAATCGATTTATTTCGCTCAAGCAATTTTAGCTAGTGGCACCATACGACACTTGACGGTCCTTCACTTGTGGTTCACAGTCGTCTTCTGGTCCCCACTCTACCTGGAAACATGGAGACTGAGAAAACAGAGTCCTGTCTGGGATTTATTTGAATACGACAGAGAAGAGAAAAGATACAAGAAAACTAAAATTAATACTAAAACTAAACTAAAACTAAGAATTTACCAAAAAAATGAAAACTAATAAAAACTAGCAAACCTGTTCTAAAAACGAATTAAAACTAACTAAATTAGAGAAAAAAGAGTCGCAACTAAATAAAACTAAACTATAATGAAAAATCCAAAACTATCAGAAGCTCGTTCAGAACACTGAGTCCTCTCCACTGAGGAGTCAGATGTCCTGTCTGTCCAGTGGTGGGACTGTACCAGTCACTCCACTGGTCCAACACAAATGTATGAAACCGGACTCATCCAGATAATTTCAATAACTAACCTAATCTCTCAAGAACAACACTAATGAGGCCTTACACTGTCAGGGGCTGACAGAAGTGGTATACCCCCCCCCCCCATCCTCTGCTATATGAGACTGATCTCATGAAATCGCGTTGTATATCACACCAGTTCTTATGGCATTTGACACATTATACGTACGCATTTTCAACCTTTCGCGTGTTATTCAACTCCATTTGATCATCTGTGAATTTACACCAAGATCTCAGGTTTACATAACCCTGACCCTAACCTTCAGTGTGTGGTATCTGACACCGTGAACATACACACAGAAAGCTTAGAATGCGTACGGATAACACACCAATTAAAAGTGGCGTGTATATTTACGTGAGTCATATCATGTTGGCTGTAGGGATGCACTGATCCGATACCAGTATCGGGCATCAGCTCCGATACTCAGTGTGTGTACTTGTACTCGTCCTCGTAAAAGTAATCTGATACAGCTGCACCGATACCACTTACAGTCGTGTGACATTCACAGTTCAGTGCAACAGGTACGCAGTGGTGGAATAATGTGACGAGTGTGGAGATTTTTCAAAATAAATGATGGTGATAAAAGTAACAGTGACTGCAAATAATGTTAACGACACAGACAGATACGGACGCAGCGTTCTGTCCGTCCTCTGCGTAAATTCCATCCATTTTCCAGGTGCTTGCGGATGCGTACCCAGACAGAGAATACCAGCGGGAACCATGGAGGTAGAGGATCTGTTCAAAGAGCCACTGTGTGAGTTAGAGAAAAACTACTGACACATTTAGGACAACTACCCAGGGCTGGGCCGGTTTCCATCCTACTGATAATACTATGGGGGTATGGAGCAGTGTGGACTGCTGCCAACGGAAGGGAAAATTAAACTTATCACTCATTTCTCTTTTCTCTTCCTGCTGAAGTTAAACTTTTAAACCTTACCAGCAAAAACGCTGCAATATTAACCTCACAGTAGTGTTACCTCTGTCATCTCCATGTTTGTTATTACTGACTTTCTTCTTCTCAAAAAACTTTACTCTTCTTTGTGGTATTTGTCCAGTATGGTTAATTCAGAGCGGCACCCTCTGGTGGATTAATTGAGAAATGTTCATTCCAACACATTAAATGTCAGTAGCAGCACTTTGTTTCAGTCAGACTAATGACAACGACAATAAAGCACATTTACAAAAAGAACTAAGAACTGGAATGGGATTATTAAGTACTTGTATCGGTACTCGGTATCAGCAAGTACTCAGATGTAAGTACTGGTACTGGTACCTAGTCTGGAAAAAAGTGGTATCGGTGCATCCCTAGTTGACTATATATAAGCGTATCCACGATAGTTGTTAGATAATGGATCTGAACTCAGTTTGAGCTCCATGGACCTGATCGTGTCAGAATAATGAACCCATTTAACCCTAAACTCCACCTAGTGAATGAAAATGAGCCCATATGAACTCTGGATGGTAGACAGAACATGGACACTTGGAAGAACATCAATATGAACCACATTTGATCTGAATCGGGCTATTATTGACAATTTATGTCCAAAAACCTGATGTTCAACTACAGCGCCCCCCTGTGGATGACTGATAATACTGATAGAAGCTGAAATCCATAGGGTTCTTCCACCAGGGGTCCACTATGGTGGTTATCAAGGAGAAGAAAACAACACTGCAGTAAGTTCAGGTTCTTATTCATCCATATTTCTGATTCACTCTCCTGGTCTCTTCACATCAGCAGCGTCATCAAAAAAACACACCAGAGACTGTTTCTTTTCTGAAAATATCGTACGTCAATAAAAATACTCATCACCTTTTATTGCAGCACAATAGGATGCCTCCTGACTGGCAGTATACTGGTATGGTTTGGAATATTACATCACACTCCTGATCAGAACAGTAAAATCAGCATTTAAATCATTGGAGCACCATTATTACCATCACTGCAGGACATCTACACAAACTGCAGCAGGAAAAAGGCTCTGGGCATCAAACAGGACACAAGTCATCCCACACACAGACTCTTTCATTATCTACCGTCAGGAAAGTGCTTACAAAGCATCCAAACCCGGACTACTCGGTTCAGAGACAGTTTTTTTCCTCAGGCTACACGTCTGCTGAACAGCAGCTCAGCCACAAGGAGGGAGCTGGAAACCTGCAGTCTGACGAACAGCTTTTAGAATTATATTTATTTATTTAGTGTTTTTGTATGAAAATAGTAGGGCTTGTGTTATTTATGGTTAAGTATTTTTATTGTTGCTGTGATTGTTATTTGTTTGTTATTTATTTTTTGATGTTGGGTGGAGACAGAGCCAGGGCACACTGGGTTCATTACCACGGTACTTGTAATAATACACTTTTCTATGAACGCATACTCAGGGTGCATACAGTGAATCCATTATTCATTCACTCTCACATTCACACTCTGGTGGTGGTAAACCACATCTGTACCCACAGCTGCCCTGGGGCAGACTGACGGAAGCATGGCTGACAATTCGTGCCTATGGCCCCTCCGACCACCACTGAACATTCATACACCAGTGTGGACTGGATCTATTAAAGGTCTGCATGTATTAAAATGTGTGCAAACTCATTGCACACCTAAAAAAATGTACAAACTGATTTACTAACAGTGTATAATACGGGTTGCGTCTTTCAAAGGTGCGTTGGCATCCAGTTAGTACATTTGCCACAATGAATCTGTTATATGGGGCTTTTACATGCAGTTGTGTGTGTGGTGGGAGGAGAAAATGTAAATATATTAATTTAGCACACACAAAGTGATTTATCAAACCTGAAAATACTTTTACTCATTGAAACTGCGTCTATATTTAACACGTCTCAAAGGGAGGTGCAAACGGTTTGGATGCGTAATTGCGCACTGATGGAAGTGGTCGTTGTTTCAAGAAGGAGACATAGAGAACACATTTTCGAATGAATGAGGAAACACTCATTAAAAGGTATCTCCTATCCAGGCCTACCATTTTGGAGCTGTTGGACGAAATCAGAGCAGATTTGGAAGCAGACACAAGAAGGAGTCACACAATACCTGCGATGACAAAACTCCTGGCAAGTTTACACTGTTTTGCATCTGGGTCTTTCCAGTGTACGGTGGCTATCACAGCTGGGATCTCCCAGTCCTGTATTTCAGATGTGCTGTCTGAAGTCCTCAATACCATGTTGCACCGAATGGCCAGGTTTATTAGGTTCCCTCACACTCGGGACTCCTTAAATGAGACCAAACAAGGCTTCAACAAGACAAGCTGGATTCCCCAGGGTTACAGGAGTGACTGACTGCACCAGTGTGCAGCTTGTGCCCCTGCAGACACTGAGCATGTGTACAGAAATTGTAAACACACATATTCATTGAATGTGCAGTGCGTTTGTGATGCCAAAGGAATCAAAACCGATGCTGTGGCAAAATATCCTGGGTCAGTACATGATTCTTATTTTCTGAGAAAGTGTTCTGTTTTCCAAGTTGCGAGATGTTGAGTTAAGAGATGGCTGGCTTGTAGGTGCATCAAATTGTAAATTCCTTTGTAAAAGATTTAATTACATTAAAAACAAGGACATGTCTCATATTGATTCATATATTTTTTAAGGTGATAGTACATACCCCCTACACCCCCTCTCGACACCTGTTCTCAACCCGACCACTGCTGCAGAAAACAGGTACAACGAGGCCCGTATATGCACACAGAATGTTATGGAGCACACCTTCGGAATCCTGAAGAGCAGGTTCCGTTGTTTGGACCACACTGGAGGAGCACTGTTGTACAGGCCAGAAAACGTGGCACAGATTGCAGTGACCTGCTGCATGCTATATAACATCACCAAGCAACACGGGCTGGAGCATGATGCAGTGAAGGAAGAGAACACTTCCATGTGGAGCAACAAGCCAATGCTGCAGGGATGCAGACACGCACCAGTCTCCTTCAAAGTCACTTCACGTGAGGTATTTGGGGTATGCATTCATTTTTCTATTGTCATTTAATAATAGGTAATGCAGAAAAACACTTTGATAAGAATATGAGTGCGAGACCGTTCCCTTTGGCTGGTGTGACCCAATGAAGAGCATTGCAAAGTTAAGCAAATCAACATTTATTGAAAAAGGATGATTTAAATCACTTTCTAAATTAATATAAATATATCATCAAATGAAATTTTCAGTCTCATAAACGTCAAAATATGTTAAGCCCCGCAAAATTGACACATTGCTCCAGTCACAAAACATATTAGACTAACGTTTATATGGCAAAAAATAAATACAAAAAATACAACTCTTTATGATGTAGCTTATGCTACGTTTCAGGCAACCCGTAACTCATGTTTTTCCAACTTTCTACTGGTGAAAATGCACTGGAACGGTAGTCAAACCTGTGACTTCCCACCTGTGAACTCGTACGAGATCAATGTACTCCCAGATCTGAGTACTGACGTCACATAGCAATAGCAGCCCCCATGGATGCAGTGTTTATGCAGATTATTTATTAAAACAAGGTATTGCTCTGACATTATTTATCTGCAAATGTTCTGCATAATCAGCAGCTGCTCTAGTGTTAGCTAGTTTTCAGTCCATTGAGTGCAAGAATAAATTAATACCAAATACGTATCCAAATATACAACTACTGTAACATAAAAGGTAGAACAGCTTCTTTTGCCTTATGCTCTGTTTTTCCTCCTCTGTTTCCCTCAAATAAGCAAAGAACAAACACCTTTGGTGATAGAAATGATTGTAAATGAGCATAACGTACACTCCACCATGCTGATTTGTTTACATCTAACTACCACAATTCCTTGCCCTCAGGCAGTTTGGCGTGACTTGCCTGGAATTTTACAAAGTCTTAAATCGTGGTTTGGAAGTCGTGACTTACAGGCTCAAAAACCAGCCTGGAACGCAGCATTATTTTACAGACAAAATAAATATTTACAGCCAGTGTAAGAAAACTTAAACTTGACAAGGGTGAGTTTTATTTTCCTCTTTTCTTTAAAAACGTCACCCGGCCGTTTTCTTTTGTGCAGGTGGAATTTGCCCGCCTTGTGCACCTCTCCATCCTGCGGCTGCCTTGCTGTTTCTGTAGGACTTGGCCGGTCAGCATTTACTCCTGGATGGAGAGCAGTCATTGCCTGTAGTCCTCTTGCCACAGAATTGACGGCCATTGTCAGGGCAGATACTGCGCTGACCATTTGTCTGCAGTGTGGCAATGGCCTGAGTGCCAGTGATGACGCTGCTCGCATCTCCCACGCAATTGTCTGAAGGGCTAAAGACTGTTTCTTTTGTTCTCTCAGCAACTCCATATCAATGTTCTCTGGGCCCTTTCGAGGCTCTGAAGGGGTGGCGGCTGCTTTGGTGGGATTTGGGGGGGGGGCTGAACTTCTGATGAAGACTCTACATATAAAAAAAAAAAAGAAATGCTTTTTTTGTTGGGGGATTTAACTTAAAAGACATCAAAATGTTGCCACGGGAGGTACATTCATTTGTCATTTAGTAAAAATATATCTTTTCAGATGAAAAAGTGTGTTACTGTGCTCCTACTAGGGATGGGAATTGAGAACTGGTTCTTTTTGAGAACTGGATCCCAGTAGCTCGATTCCTTGGAATCACTTGCCTGCTTATCGATTCTGCCTTCGTTGCACATGCACGATGATGTCACATGTATGCTGCATTGTTTTGGTCAGAACGTGGCCAACATGGCGTTGAGGCAGAAACGGTCTAAACAGACGACACCAGGTCCACCAATGTGGACCCTCACTCAGATTCAGACAGAAGACAGGAATGGACTGCACTTCAAACCAGGGCGTAAAATTGACTTTTTACCTCATCTGCTATTGGTTAGTGACCTCCAAAAATGTACTGGCCAAAAACATTTTTCACCAGCCAAAAAAAAAATCACATACCTTATTTGACTTAAAATAATTACCATAGGTTTTTGTTATGTAAATCCAATTTAAGCATCACTGAAAGGATACAGTTATGTACAGGTAAAATTAGATTATTGCTATTTTATTAGGTTATATTTCATTTCAAGGTGACTGCTGCATCATCATGTAATAAAAATATTCAAATGTGCAATGTTTGACATTGACTGAGTCAAACGTCTGTCTGACAGCTTTGACTGGAACGTTCTGTTTAATCCGCAGGGAAAGGGAAAAGAATTAAAAAAAAAAAAAAACATCAACTGGGACTGAGTCTGAATGAAATGAATTCCACAGATCAGAGACATTTGTCTAGAACGCTCTATGAATGCTAGGGCTGGGTAGAAAAAAATCAATTTGATCGATTTTGGATCGATTTTATTTTAGTTTTGCATTGTGGGGTAATAGTAGATAAGATCGATTTTTCAGAACTGTGAGTACCTGCCCTGGGTACCGCCACACTGAGGCGTGGATGGGTCCATCTCGCTGGCCCCAAGGGGAGATGGGTGTCTCAGTCTCGCTCGTGCTGGTTCTGGCACAGGACGGGTGCAGAGGACGGATGGAAAAACCCCTCTGGGGGAGGTCCTCCAGGCCTCAAACTCCAACCCACACACAGTGCAGAGGAACTGGCCGCCCAATCAGAGGAGGCTCTCCGGTCACGGAAGCCCGTTGTTCTCACATGCAATTGAAAATTTTCCATCGGCCACTGGTGGGTGTGTGTTTTTATTTTACACGCCAAACAAACTTTTACCCACCACTGGTGCTTAATTTTCCCCTGGTTCAAACAGCAAAGCATATAAAAGTACAGGGACCTGTGTTTTCTATCCACATTCATATCATTTCTGGCTGTTCTAACACTGGACTCAAACCTGACCAGTGGATCCATTTATTCTACCCGCTGAGTTTAGACTGTTTTTAATCCAGTGTCTACGGCCACAGTACTGTGGCACCAAATATGGGTGTGTCTATTTCCACAGAGCCAATCAGATGTTCTCATTTGTCCTGTGCCAATCAGCAGTAAGGACATGTTGTTGTGCCAGATCCACTCATGGACACTGTTCCATAAACTCATTGTCCTCTTGTGTCCACAGTACTGTGCTCATACATGGAGTATATGCCGCCCCCCCCCCCCCCCCCCCCCCGTACACACCACAACCACATTATGTCAATCCACTACAGTTTACTATGGTTTGGGCCTTGGGTCACATGACACTACTTTATGGAAATGATGGTGCCATAGTACCACATGACCAGAAGAAGAGGACATAAGTGTGGCATACGTATGACACTGTTTAACCCAGTTTACCCGTTTCCACCTGGACGCAGATATTTATGGAAACCATACGTGTAGGGACACAAAACTTTTAGAATCCACTAAAAACAAATATCAGTAAATCAGTAATATCATAAACATTAGTAACATGGAGGAACCATTATGTGCTGTCTCTGTCAGCTACAGAACCAGGACAAAAGGACTGAATGTCCTGCTTTGTTGTTATTGTTGTCTTGTATTTCATATAACTGTAGTTTTTTGTTACGAAGCATGAGAGGATGAGTCAATTAAACCCCTGAGCCTCCTGAACCTTTGGTAACATTTTATGTACTTGAGCTCTTTCCTTTAATGATCTCAGGACCAAGAACATCACAGTGACTGTGTGACTGTTGTGTAATCAACATGTTCTACTAACACCTTCCTCTGCCCCTTCATATGGATAAACAATTATGTAGAGAACATTCTCTCCTCCTGCACTGCTGCCAGGATGGGGTTAGACATGCACTGCAAACAAGGAATATCTGACTTCGACAAACTGACTTGAATTTGGAATGTTTATTTTGAAAGACCATTTTTTTTAGTTTTTTTTTTCTTATTGAGACTTAATCTTGTTAACAGTATATGACTTGTTCCAAGAATTTTTATCTTGTTGTACCCCACTGAGATATTACAAGTAATTTTAAACAATATTTATAATTAAACCAGCTCCACTGTTGGAGGATGAGTATGGAGGACACAGGAACTGTTCAAGGAACTTTTACTTGTTTTATGCAGTTTTGCTGATACATATACAGTATGTCTGTTGAGTCATTACATCTTCATAAGACCATAATAAATAAACAAATAAATAAATAAATAAATAAATATACCATAGATAAAAAATATCTTACTATGAAGATTTGAAACGTGTATTCTGCTCAAAATAATCTATAATCCTTAGATAATATTTTCTTATTTTAAGAAAACTTGATCAGTGCCATTTTGTTTCTGCACTGGCAGATAATTGTACTTTAAATAAGACATTTTAACCCAATTATGAGTTTAATTTTCTTAGTTTTGTACAGGCTTTTTTTGCTGTATGGATTATTTCTGAATTGAATAATAGTGCAGTTGTAACTATGTCTACACCTGTCCAGAGCTAACTTTAGCGATGTGACAGTTTTTTGTTTTTTTTTTACTCATAAGATCTTTATTTGTATTTAAATTTAAAACAGAAAAAAGAATATTATCTATAGATATTAGTCTTGAACCATCAAATTACATGCATGGACAGATGAGTCAAGTACACTGAATACTGAAAAGGATTTAAGTTGCTCTGTGACATTTTTTTTTTTCAAATCTGGTGTTATCTTTAAGCATCTCTTCTAAGCGTGGACTCCTCAAGGACAATAACTAGAAATTATGAAAAGCAGTTCCTATAACAGATGATTCAAATTCATATTAATAACTGAGTTCTCATTAACCAGGCCTTATGAAGCCAATAATATCTGCTCCATATCATCACAGTTTTAGTACAAAATTAAAAGAATTTATCACAGTCTCGAAGGAAACGGTTGGCAACAAAACTATGCAGATGAAATAATATCTTTGCTGATGGTGCAGAATATGAGCCAGGAGGAGTGTCAAAATATTCCATATCAGTGCAAACATATATAACAGAGGTAACTGAATCCACATCAGATTCAGATTCAGACATTCTTATTCATGCACTGAGAAAGAAAAACATATTGTACATGAGCAGTTTACAACAGATGTACATGAAAGGGAAACCCAAAGAAGTTGGAGTGCTTATCGACATTCAGCGATGGCAGGAGGCTTTCATCAGACTGAAGCCATCAGCAGTCATTTGGTTCATTCACTGGATAATTGGAATTCAGTTCAGACTCAGGGGCATGACACCATGTTCTGAGTTACTGCCAGCAAATGCAAGCACGCAAAGAAAACAGGAATTTATTCAGCGTGTTCTGTTTCATAATTTGCTGCACAAAGTATGAGTTATTGCAGAAGTTAAAGTCAGAAAAAAACGATACAGAAATGACAAAGGTAATATATTAGACATAAATAAATGCAATTAAGTCAAACAGATAAATCATACAACCATTAAGAGACAGTAAAGGTGTGTGAATCAAAACCATTACTAAGTCAAAATAAAATAACATTAAACCAAGAAAACATAAATAAAAATCTGTCATAGTCAGAAGTGAGCGGAGACGCTAAGAGTACACACATAAATAAAGATACAGCTTAAATTAAATTAAATTAAATACAGATATTTGTGTTAAAATAAAAAATGTTACATCCAATGCACTCTAAAGCACAGATACAGGTACAGATTTGGGCCATTTTCCACTTTTATTTGTCCAGTCTGGAATATTCAAATTGTGTCAAATTAAAAACTGTCCTTGATGAAGAACCTGGACCAATAACGTCAGCGCCTTAAATCCAGATCAGGGAACAAACAGAAAACAGGAAAGGCCACAGTCATCATGGTGCCGCTTTGAATCTGTGACATACGTCCTTCATCATATCGATGACTTCATATCAAACCAATATGAAAACATTTACACCAGTTTAGAGCCATAGAGAGAGAGGGTTGTGATGCACTTTGGTGTCATTGCTGTGGTGATCACATGGTTCATGTAAGCCTCAATAGTTCCAAACAAACCATGCCCTGTCATGTTCTTCTACAGACAACAGCGGGTATGTTAATGCAGGTAAATATCCAAATAAACCACACACTAGTCTATTTATGACTGTTGTGTCACTACTGTGTGTATGTTAGTGTCAGTTGTGCTTTTGAGCAGTGGGGTCGGCCCAGGAGCACCACCACCAATTGTGGGCCCCATGAAAGCTAAATGTTGTGGGCCCCTTCATAAAATTCAGCATCTTGTCCATCTGTCGGAGTGTGTGTGGGGGGTATACAGGGGTGCGTCCATATATAACATCACTTACGCTAGCGTGAAAACAAAACTGAAACTTAACATACTTTCAACATCCAATTCCCGACTTCTGTGCCTCTATTCTACAGCGGATTTTACACGAAATTTTCACAACTTCTAGCTTGTATCCACTGCAAGGTTATAATAGTTTTGGATTTTTCATGATAGTTTAGTTTTATTTAGTTTTGACTTTTTTTTCTCTAATTCAGTCAGTTTTAATTGGTTTTTGGAACAGGTTTGCCGGTTTCTATTAGTTTTTGTTTTTTCCTAAATGCTTAGTTTTAGTTTAGTTCTAGTATTAGTTTTAGTTTTTTCATATCTTTTCTCTTCTTCACTGTCGTATTCACATAAATCCCAGACAGGACTCTGCTGCTTTAGTCTCCATGTTTCCGACTCTAAACCAAGTGATGAACTGTGAAATACCGTATGGTGCCACTAGCTAAAATTGATGGAGTGAAATAAATCAATTTCATATCAATCCGACATTGACCAAAATGAAAACAGAGGGAATTTTATCCGTAATTTTTTTTTTCCGTTTTAGTTAGTTTTGTAAGCACACAATACAGTTTCAATTAGTTATTGTTTTTTTTCTTTTAATTATAGTTTTATTTATTTCAGTTAACGAAAAATTTTTCAATTCTAGTTTCCGTCATTTCGTTAGTTTTTGTTAACGATAATAACCTTGATCCACTGAACCCCCTCCACTGTTCTATGGGCCCCCCACAAATGCTGGGCCCTATGAATTTGTCATGTTTACCCCCCCTTATCAGCACCCCAGGGTTGACCACTGAAAGGACGAACTTTATTACTCTGAAAACTTTTACATTTAGTCGTAGGTTTACAAAACGAGCTCAGGACAAATCAAACTATTTACAGGCATCACATGAAACCATGATGAAACATTAATAAATGACAAATAGAATCAAATCAGTGTCAAAGTGGACCCATATTTGTACCACAGTAAATGACACTAATGATCACATGACCTCAGCTGACAAACTGAACCCAACAGCACCAGGTTCAACAAAACAACTCCAGTCAAACCCACAGAACCACATTTGGACTAATGGTACCTTACCTTAGAACCTCCATCATTCTAGTTCTAGTGGTTCCATGTGAACAGCTGGATCAGTCCAACTATGGAACTATCGGATTACAGCTGAAAATCCAACAGAACAGTTGGATCAGATAGAAATGGATCCAAACGCCAACATAGACCAAAGAAAACAGAATTTACAACAGAAATGTCACTAATACAGGAAATATATTGGATCAGTGGGAAGATGACCATATTTGATGAACTTAGAGCTAGAGTTGATAGATGAGCACAAATAGAAATGAATGTGTTCAGATGGCACCATACTCAATATTTGGAACTATTGCCCCCCCCTCCAAAGCCCGGAAGTAGGTCCAGTGGTGTAGTCCAGGGTATACACCATTATATAGAGTATACCTACTTATTTTTCAGTCATTGCGTTTACCCTCTTCTAAATCCCCCCCCATGTGCTCCATTCAGTCGTATCTGAACCAGATTGCCCATTTTTTCCCCTCTGATGGTGAAGCCATGACCCGCCCTACTCTGCCTCCAATTGGCTAGTAAGTAAGTGAGTAAAGCTTTATTTATATAGCACTTTTAAAAACATGTTACAAAGTGCTTCACAAAAAGGAGAGATAGATAAGAACAAATAGGAAAGACAAGAATAAGAAAACAGTTTCAACATGCAGATACAAACTTTCTGGCACAAGCAACACATACTGAATGAACACCATGGCCACATGTCACAAACAACCCCTAAGACAGACCCAGAACCAACACTGAATACACCGATACACAGACTACACCGATACACAGACACAATATAGATGTAAACAAACCTCCAAACACAAATATATGCATACGCACACACACTACACTGTCCTGATTTAATGAATGCTTGTTTATAAAAGTGAGTTTTTACGAGTTGCTTGAAGGTGTCTGTAGAATCTGATGATCTGATGAAACAGGGAAGACTATTCCAGAGGGTTGGGGCCAGAACTGCAAAAGCACAGTCACCTTTTGTTGAGTGGTTGGAGCGGGGGATGGATGGGAGGTTAAGGTTTGATGAATGGAGTGATCATGAGGGTGAGTAGGAAACTAGGAGGTCAGAAATGTAACTGGGGGTGAGGTTGTGTAGGGCTTTAAAAGTAATTAGGAGTATTTTGAAGCGGATGCGGAATTTTATTGGAAGCCATTGTAGGGATGTGAGTACTGGAGTGTTCTCGCTGCCTTCACTGATTAGATTGGTTAACATTAGGCTTGAGGACTGATGAGCCAATCAGAGGCAGAGTAGTGCGGGTCATGCTGAGGAAGATATTGCTAAATAGCGATGGTCTCCTCTGGAACCTGATTGGACACCTCTTCAGGTGCCAGTGCCACCCCAGTTGATTGACAGGTCACTGCACGTCTTGTTGAAAGATGCGTGATTATTTAAAATGCGAATGAAAAAGGCAGAATAAACATATTTCAAATGAGTGACACACATTGAGAGAACCTACTTTCATGGAATACATAATTCAGAGGGAAGTTTTAAAGTGGTTTCAGAATGAGTCACTGTTTTAAACTACTGGACATATGACTGCACATTTAGACAAGAAGAGATGGTGTCAGCAATAGTTCAACTGTGTGAGTAGGCTAACGTTATGAAAGGCTAACATTATGAAAGGCTAACGTAATGAAAGGCTAATGCTATCCTATGTTTTCCTCATGTTGAATCCATTTCCATTCATGCAGCTGCTTATGTGTCCAGTAAAACCTACAAACTGCTCCTGAACATGTCATGATCATTTAGTGAGCAAATACTACTGATGGATTTTTGGGTAAACTAAATAGCGTAGTCTGTCATGTCACTGTTTCTAAAACAGGGCATTTTTCTGGACTGCTTAAAAAAAAAAAGGCAAAATTGAGGGTGTACTCACTTCTCCAGGGACCACTAGACCACTGAGTAGGTCCATGTTTCATCCACCATTTTTTACACCAGGAGTCTATGGAAGTGTCGTAACTGTTTTCTCTACCGCTCAGCACCAGTTCAACTCCTGATCTAACATGGTGAGATCAGAAGTTTGTACAATGATGAAACCATGTGACTTTCTCAGTTCAGTCTTGAGTTGTTGTGCTGGTGATGGATGAGGAGCTGTCACTGCTGTGCTAATGAAAT
Source organism: Sphaeramia orbicularis (assembly GCF_902148855.1). Lineage (NCBI taxonomy): Eukaryota > Metazoa > Chordata > Actinopteri > Kurtiformes > Apogonidae > Sphaeramia > Sphaeramia orbicularis. Next base: position 55,053,035 of record NC_043960.1, on the reverse strand, counting down.
CCCATTATATAAAATCTATTGTACATTGTGTAATTACAGCACTGCTTATTTATTTATACTCTACAGGCCGGTTCAGTATTGATTTTAGCTTTCATGGCGCTACAATTGCAGACTGTGACATGATGAGGGGGGTGTTTGGGCTGGAGCAGCACTGGACCCCCACTAATGGGAACACAATAACTACAGTCAGTGGCCTGTGCACCAGGCCAGCGCTCTGTTTTTAATGCAATTGGGTTATGATGTACTGAAACCTGGCAGTCACTTACAGCCTTATACCTAACGTCTTCTTATAGAAGACTGTTCTCAGCTCAGCACCAACTCTAATAGCCTTTCTATCACAAGTTGGACGTGTAGGTTCTATATAAGAGTTTATTGATTTATCGAAGTAGCTCAAATCAAGATTCCATTTGAAAAGTCAACTCACATCCACATGTAGTAGTCCAACCTTCAAAGGCTGAACCAGTGGTTTTCAACCTTGGGGTCAGGACCCCACATTGGGTCGCCTGGAATTCAAATGGGGTCGCCTGAAATTTCAAGTAATTGATAAGAATAAAATAACTAATAAAAAAAACATATGGTGAGTTGAGAGAGACAATGCCAATACATAAAAGACATGACAAACTCTGAAGCTGAAACTGCAGCAGTGCGGTTCTGTTTATCTGTCAAATGTTCATTGTGGTCAGTTTCAGATGCTGCAGCTCCTTCATAATTCATAGTTTGAGTTCTTGTTTGTTCAGTATTAATTGTCAGCCTTGTAAATCCAAGCTGGACTGACTGTACATATCCTGACCAAGGAAAATCAAATTGTCCTTTTGTTTAGTAATCTACACTTTCTGCCTCCATCCACATTATATGGCCCTAAATGTCGTCTAAAATTAGCATTTATTTGCAACATAGTATAGCAAACTATTACATGATTAAAAACAAATTAATTTTAGCAAAAAAAAAAAAAAAAAAAAAAAGTCCCAGTTTTGAATGTCTGGGGTCGTCAGAAATTTGTGACGTTCAAATGGGGTCATGAGTCAAAAAAGGCTGGAACCACTGGGCTGAACTGTGTCCTCTTAACATTGGTTGCCAGGATAAACAGGGTTACTAAGTGAGGCTCAAGTCCAACAAAGTACAAACATTGTCCATTAAGGCCACGTTCAGTTAAGCCTATCTGTCCGTACAGAAATTATACTACCATTCCTGCTTATCTTACTGTGCTAAATGGGTCCATTGACAGTCAAATTTTCCTGCTCTGGGAAATCTCAGCAATCTCCAAAGTGACAAATGGTCTCTGATGCTAGACTTTTCCACACCGCTGAAACAGGCTACGGAGGCTTTTAATCTGAAAGATCAGGAGCCTTTTGTACAAACAAAGCTTCAGTCTGTGCAACAGTGAGCAGAACATGCAGCAAATGATAGAGGGAAATAAAACATTCTTCCAGGAATTCCAACCTCAGAACCTGAGCTTAACGTAAAAGAGACTCCCCTCTTTCCCCACTCCCAAAGAAGACCAGTGTTACATGAGTTTGCAGACCAACATAAATCATGTATTTACAACATTAACCCTTTCATGCATAGTGGTCACAACAGTGGACAGCTGTTCAAAGGTGTTCTCTCATATATTCAAGTGTTTTATTGTTTAAATTCCATATCAGCCAACACAGTGGACACTTACACATCATCCCATACACTGTAATTCATACCATTACTGTAACTTTTCTGTTCTAGATAAACCTGATCTGCAGTAACATGTTTGAACGTAAAAAAATAAATAAAATAAAATTGTTGGTATTGTTATTATTATTATAAAATAAGATATAATTATTATTATTATTATTATTATTATTATATTATATATTATATTATTATTTTATTATTATTATTAATATTTTATATTATTATTTTATTATATTATTATATTATTTTTATATGATCTTACTGATACGATATTATTATATGATTATTACGATCGTGAGATCATGCAATGATTCAATGATTGAATGAATGGCTGTGAGTGTTTGTTTTTATTTTTATAATTATTTATTTACTATTGTGATGTTTGTGTCTGTGTTGTTGTAGTTTTTATTATGCACTGACTGGTGGACACTTTTTAATTTCGTTGTACATGTTACAATGACAATAAAGACTATTCTATTCTATTCTATTATTATTAATATTATTATTATTATTATTGTTATTATTATTATTATTATTATTAATTAATTAATTTTTATTTATTTATTTATTTATTGGCATATCATCTCCATGAAGTGAGTAATAACCAGTATTAGACTATGTTAAAATGTGAGAAAACATCAGATTAGCAGCTTTAAAAATGTTTTTATTTCATAGTTCACACACAGTATATGCCTGTTTCTTTGCTTCTATAATTAAGCGCATGATGTCCAGCGGAGTGGACATTTTTGTAACTCCGTGAAAAATAGGTTCTTAAAAAAATTCAATCGCATTGTTTTTTTTTTTTTGTTTTTTTTCATGCCTAAAGAGGAATAAAACACTCAGGAAAAAAAATCATGTTTATGGTTTTCCTAATTCCTGCATGAAAAGGTTTTAAAGAACAGCTTCAGCGTGAGCACAGACAAAACACTGTTTAAACTACTTACTTGGACCAAAGGGATGATTTGCTGCCATGTTTACGCGAATGAAAGAAAAACTATAGTGCATCCACTGTGATTTGCTTCTAGTGTTGCTTTCGCCAACGAAAATTCTAACGAAATACCTTCGTCAACAAACTTTTACTGCGTGACGAAAACGAGATGTAACAAAAATGGCGGTCAGGTGACGATAACTATAATTAAATATGTAACGCAATATTGTTGACTAATAAAAACGAGACTAAATGTAGTTTACAAAACAAAAACTGTGATAAAATGAATTAATTTTCGTTAACGAGACAAGACAAATTGACGTTCTAATCTTTAGTTGCATTAGTGTAGGTGTGTCTGAAACTGGGAGGTCCACAGGTTAGCAGATGGTTCGCCTCCTCCAGTTCACACCTGAAGTCTGGATGGTTCTCCTTCCATCTCATGCTCCAAACGTCCAGGGTTCATAAAGACCTGCTCAATGCTTCACTATGTAGTACCTGACTGGCTCACTTCAGCAAAGTTCAGTAAAGGTGGTACTAAAAATAGTATTTGACAGTAGATGATATCATATACTGGAAATGGAAAAAGTGCAGAGGAAATTTGAGTGGAGCTGATTCTGTCAGTGGAAATGCACTTTTACTCATTTACACAGACTCATTAACAGTTTCCACTGCTGCAGTCACATTATATTTGGATCTATGAAGCACTTATAAATCACCCTGTCAGTGTCAGGACTGGTACCCAGGCAGCTCTGGGCCCAGAAAAGGTTTGAACTCACCAGGACTGATGCAGGGCAGTAAAATAGTTTGAATACCTGATTAGCTGATTGAAACATCTGATGGGAACAAGTGAAAATTCTTCCATTACTGCATATGAGAAACAGATTTCACATTTGAGTTTTTAATTTTATAATGTGTTGTACATGTTTAACCCTATTAAACCATTTGTATCGTATTTGCTACATCAGGTTCTGAGACCTCTATCTAATCAACAAGATGAATACTTGAGTAAAAAAAACTATTGTATATGACCTGATACAGTGGAAGGGCTTTTTTTTTTTAACCCATGAAGACCCAGTGTTACTTTTGTGGCAGATTCCTATAGATTTTTCTTTCTCAATTTTTGCCCTTTCTTAAGTAATTTTTGACCATTTACTCTAATATTATGTTCTGTATTTTGCATTTTTAAGTGAAAATCAGGTATTTTCCGCTATTTAATTCACTGATCATGTAGATGTTCATTAAAGCTCAGACTGAAGTTGAGGGTTATTACATCAGAAACAGAGAAAACTGAAGAATTTTTTTTTTTTTTTCTGCAAAATATATCAACTGAATATAACATTTTTATTTTATTTTTTTTAATTTAACCTTTATTTACCCAGGCAAGTAATTAAGAACAGATTCTTATTTACAAATTTACATCTTCAACCGGTGAATCAGTGTTGTAGAAGATGATGGTGTTTCCACAGTAACTACAGAGCCTCTGAACATCCAAATGTGTCATATCTGATGACTATGAACAGGTGACAAACTGCGTTTTACACCAATTATTTACATGTACTGATAGGATTCATGGATCAACAGGTATTAAACATTTTATTTCAGTGAATGATTTTGGTCACCGGTGGCTGTTTGGGTCTTTATGTGTTAAATATGGCTGCTACTGTTAAATCGTCCACACAGTTTTTGCAGGAAGGTCTTTGGTAATTTTCAAAAAGTTACATTTAGAAAAACCTTTATATTGTTCTTCTTCTTTTTTTTTTTTTAACAAGTACTTCATATACTGAAACAGTGCATAGTTACTTGATAAGTGATTCTTTACAGTACAGTTAAATCGTGTTAAAAACGTGTGTATCAAATTTTATACTACAGGTGCAGATGGAAAAAATCAAAATCTGACCAAGTGTATTTTTCTCATTTCTAGTCCAAATATCTCATCACACTTAAAATAAGACAGAATCACCTAAAGAGTAACTTTTCACTGAGATATAAGAACTGATTTATAGACAATCGAGCTGGAAAATCTGATTTAAAGAAATCTGACCAAGATAATTTTTATTTGTTTCATTGGCAGACTTTTTTTTTTGCTTAATTCAAGATTTTTTTGCTTAATTCAAGCAAAATTAAGCACAATTATCTCACTGAAAAGTTTCTCTTTAGACTATTATGTCTTATTTTAAGTGTGATGAGATATTTGGACTAGAAATGAGAAAAATACACTTTTTAGATTTTTTGCAGTGTATATAAGGTGCTTTAGAAGAACGCCTAATGTATCAAATGTGATAGAAAATTATATCGTTAAAATGATGTGGCAACATGTTTAGCTTGGGTATTGTTAAAAGGTCTAACTTCACCATTTGAATTTGACTTTTGTGTCTGGTTTTTCACGGGTCAGGTTTTACAGGGTTAAGAGGTTTGGAAAGCTTCTGTTTCATGACATTTACTGATTTCAGTCTTCATGAAGAGTGGTTGAATAACACATACACATGACTAAACATCTGCCCATTTTACCCTCAGTCAGGAATTTATGTATGATCCAGGCCTGCTGGTCTGGGGCAGCTCAGACCAGGTTCTTACTGTTTCAATATGAGGCGTAGCTTTTCTGAGAAAGAACATCCCAGCCCTGCACCGTGGACTCAGAGCAGTAATGACCACATGATCCTCTGTTGATCCCAGGAACATAAACTCAGGTAGGTCCTCCCTCTCAGACATCAGCTGTGGCATATACCTTGTTTCATCCAACAGACTGCTGTGTTTAGGTCCAATATGGCAGACTGTTCCAGGTTTAAATCCAGCCTTGTTTGCGATCACAGGCTGTTCAAACACATACGGCTCGTTACACAGAAATAATCTGTTCCCAAACATTTACATTAAGTAAACCCCTGGTTTAACGACACAGCCCACTGAAGCAACTAACACACCGCTGTCTGTTACACTGTTCTACAATGTCTGAGAAAATATCTGCTTCAGGCTTTCAATGTGCTAAATCAATAATTAATAATAATAAAAATTAATATGATGAGTCAGAAAACAAATGAAATGTTGTTACCTTCACCAGGAGGTATTGTGATCACTTTGCTTTGCGTGTTTGTTTGTTTGTTTGTTTTTTAGCAACTTTACGGGAAAACTATCATAACCAGCTTTACCAAATCTTCCCCACAGATAGGCCTAGGCCCTGGGACCAACCCATTAAATTTTGGGCCAAGTAGGCCAAAGTTCAAGGTCACAGCAAGGTCAGAAAATCTACAATTTTCCTATCTCTCATCATTGAGCAATTTTCAAAAATTCATAAAAAATTCAAAACGATTCCAATTAGCCTCTAATTTGATCCACCTGTAGCTTATAAAAATATCTTGTATCCGGCACAAAATTGTCCACATTCACAGTGGACGGTGGACTCTGTGGACATTTCAATTTAACATTGAAAATCCCACTTACGACACATTTTAACATTATAAATAAATAAATAAATAAATAAATAACAGACCCCCTGTACTGAAGACCTATAGTTCAAATCTTTTAATTCAATCAAACTATAACTATAAAAATTTAAAACCTATAAAAATGTATTACCATGTTTGACTGCAGTTTTTCTGCTGTGTGGAACAACTTTGAAACTGTTTAATTTAAAAAGAAATAGTCGATCGACACATGTACGCCGTTTGGGATGCTTGGTGGAGGTTTGCGTTCTCTGAACACTTGTTTAGTTCATGTTTTCATTATACATGATGGTGTGTTCTTACACATATATGTTGGTTTACGTATATTTATCCAATAGATGTGTAAATGTTCCACTGATAGAACCTGTTCAGTCCATGTATTGTCATGTGCAGACAGTGTTTGATGTAGATCTGGTAGATCTGACACTAATATTCATCTAGATTTAAACCCATTCTATCATTAATTCTACAGTTTCACATTTGGAGCCCAGACTGTATCTGTGAAACTACAACCAACCAGCATTTAGGACTAGTCTTTATTAGTAACTCACATTTGGTAATTATTCTGGAAGCCTTTTACCTGAAGACCAGTGTTATTTAATTTTCACTTTCCAAAGTTAATGAATAAAAAAGGGATATTTATTGATTCATTTATTATTCATATTAATTTATATGACAATAAAGTCACACAGGGGTGGTTAACACTGATGCCTCACAGCAACAAGAGCCTGGTTCCATTCCAACCAGGGACCTTCCTGTGTGGAGTTTACATGTTCTCCCCATGGTTGGCGTGAGTTCTCTCTGGGTACTCTGGCTCCTCCCACCATCCAAAGACATGCACTGATAGGTTCATTGGTTAATCTTTTTTTTTTTCTTCCGTAATCTTTATTTTGAACATGTAGACAGTGAAATCAAAACAAAACCAACTAACAAAATATCAGTAATCATACATAAAAGGCTGATAAGTAAACAAATTGAAAAGAGATAAATAAATAAATAAGTAAGTAAGTAAGTAAGTAAGTAAGTAAGTAAGTAAGTAAGTAAGTAAGTAAAAATAAACATGCTCAAAAAGGAGTGGGAAAAAGTAAAAACTTATACACTCCTACCCCCAATCTCTATTCCTTAAGATCTCTATGTAAATAATAGCAATTATTTTATATGAATATAATAATAATAATAATAATAATAATAATAATAATAATAATAATAATAATAAAATCCATCCTTATTCCTTTATCCACTAATATTATAATACCCATTTATAGATTATCATATCAGTATCAAATCACCCACAGGTGTGAATGTGATAATGATTGGTTGTTCGTCTCTATATGTCGACCATGTGATGAACAGACGAACCCCGCCTTTGCCCATAGGTAGTTACAATAGGCTCCGCCCCTGCTACGATAGGCTCCACCCCTGCAGGTAAAGCAGGTTCAGAAGATGAATGAATGAATAAAACCACACAGTGTCTCAGTATAATTTACAGAATAGTCTCTCCAGGTCAAATGGATTAAATTAATTCGTAATAAGTAGATGATAATTTTAACGAAAACTTTAATTTGTCAGCCATCCATGAGTTTGATACTCGGTTTCATTTGTGATTCTGAGGTTTATGACCTCAATCTTTTTGTAAATACCCCTGATTTCACCGTGACACTGCCTGTCCTGATGGAACACATGCATGTCTAATGGAAACTGAGAACAGCTTCACACAACAGACGCCAGCACAAACACATGAATATGAATGAGCTGTGCATATTTAACCTTTAACAGTGCAAATGGTTCAGTGGGTTCATTAACTAACTTAGTTGATGAATTGTGAATGCAGGACACAGAGGCTGAGCTGTGGTCTTAGACTTTATTCGTCCCAGAAGGGATATTTGTTTCAACCAAGGTTATTATCATTAACAAAAGCTAACGAAATGACAAAAACTAGAGCTGAAAAAACATTTTCGTTAACTGAAATAAATAAAAACTATAATTAAAAGAAAAAAATGATAACTAATTGAAACTGCATTGTGTGCTTACAAAACTAACTAAAATGGATAAAAATTATGGATAAATTTCCCTTCGTTTTCGTTTTTGTCAATGTTGGATTGATACGAAATCGATTTATTTCACTTGAGCAGTTTTAGCTAGTGGCACCATACGACACTTCACGGTCTGTCACTTCTCATCACTTGTCGTTTAAAGTTGTCTTCTTATCCCCAGTCTACCTGGAAACATGGAGACTAAAGTTGGGAGAAAACAGAGTCCTGTCTGGAATTTATTTGAATACGATGGCAAAGAAGACGAGAAAATTAAAATACTAAAACCAAACTAAAACTAAGCATTTAGAAAAAAAAGAGAAAACTAATAAAAACTAACAAACCTGCTCTAAAAACGAATTAAAACTAATCAGAGAAAAAAAAAGTCAAAACTAAATAAAACTAAACTATAATGAAAAATCCAAAACTATTATAACCTTGGATTCCACATGACTGTACATAGAAATGATCACAAAAACACACAGATCGACATCAAAACAGACACATGGACATCAGATAGAAAAGAAAAACATACAAAAAAAGGCAGACGTATCACAAAAACACTTAGTTGTAGCGGACACAGCGACCGATATGGGAAAGAGGAGAAAGTCAGCGGGGTCTGTTGTTTAAAGTGGCTATGGGTGCAGGGGTTGAACTCCTTCCCAAGCGAGCTCTTCTACATAAGGTCTAGTTAGTTATCTCCCTGGTCAGTCAGCTGTCCAAATAATAATACAAAAACACAAAACATCCTGTTGTATTCCAGCTATAATTTGCTTTGTGACAATATGTTTTCCCGTTTGTTCCTCTGAGAGCTGACTGATGACCCGTTTGGACTCTGATGGTTCTCCAGCTGTTCCCTCGGACCGTCTGCACACTCACACACATCAGCCTCTCCTGTTACACTTGGATTTCTCCCGTCTGTTCCTATATGTGGGTTTGCCTCAGGCTGTTTGGTTTCTTCCTCTCCACCAGGTTCACTGAACATAAGGCTCTTGATCTTTGTTTCCACATTTCAAACTGGCTCCAGAAGAACACATGCTGTGCACAGTAATAATTCATACTTTGAACAAATGCCAACATTCTTCGCAGCCAGCAGGAGAGAAGGAATGAGCAGCACAACAACACCATAGACAGAGGAGGTGGGATCAGACCCCCAGACTGACAGAGGAGGTGGGATCAGACCCCCAGACTGACAGAGGAGGTGGGATCAGACCCCCAGACTGACAGAGGAGGTGGGATCAGACCCCCAGACTGACTGAGGAGGTGGGATCAGACCCCCAGACTGACAGAGGAGGTGGGATCAGACCCCCAGACTGACAGAGGAGGTGGGATCAGACCCCCAGACTGACTGAGGAGGTGGGATCAGACCCCCAGACTGACTGATGTTTCACCTCATGATATCCCAGTTCTCTCCAGACCCACTGGCCTTAATACTATGGAGTAGTTCCTTCTTGTCAGTTTATTCTGGTGAGTTTTCTCAGTGTTTACGCTACAACAAATATCCTGCTCTCTCTCTCTCTCTCTCTCTCTCTCTTTTCTCTTCCTTTACCTTCTCTCTTTAACCCAGTGGTTCCCAACCTTTTTTGCCCCGTGACCTCATTTTAACATCACAAATTTCTGCAGACCCCAGACATTCAAAATGGAGACTTTTTTTTTTTTTTCGCTAAAATTAATTTGCTTTTGATCATGTAATAGTTTGCTATACTATGTTACAAATAAACGTTAATTTTAGAGGACTTTTAGTCAATATAATGTATATTATTATGAACGGAGGCAGTAAATCCAGGTGTAGATTACTTATAATGTGGATGGAGGCAGAAAGTGTAGATCACTAAACAAAAGGACAATTTGATTTTCCTTGGTCAGGATATGTACAGTCAGTCCAGCTTGGATTTACAAGGCTGACAATTAATACTGAACAAACAAGAACTCAAACTATGAATTATGAAAGAGCTGCAGCATCTGAAACTGACCACAATGAACATTTGACAGATAAACAGAACCACAGTGCTGCAGTTTCACACTCACAGTTCATCTTTTATGGATTGAGATTGTCTCTCTCAACTCACCATATATTTTTTGTTAGTAACTTTTTATTTTTTATTTTTATCAATTACTAGAAATTTCAGGCGACGCCATTTGAATTCCAGATGGCCCCACATTCGGTTCCGACCCAAGGTTGGAAAACACAGCTTTAACCCTTTATCTGGTCCTGTCAGTCGTCCATCCTCCACAGTCTGGTTCTGCTCCAGGTTCTTGCTGTTAAAGGTGCTTTTTCCTTCCTCTGTCTCCACTCATTACTGTTCACTCCTGCTGGTGTCTGCGAACTGGCCTGAGTCTGCTTTATTCCAACTCTATATGTAAAGTGTCATGAGATAACTTTTGTTATGATTTGGCACTGTATAAATACAATTAGATTGATTGATTGGATGTAATACATCAGATTATCGCTCACTGAGGTTGACAGTTTTTCCTAGTCTAGTCTATCACTAGTCTGTACGTGTAATGCATACTTTCACATGCACTTTGCCCTTTTTATTTGGACAGTTTGATCACGTTTCTCTCCTTTTGATGGGATCTTACTTCAGGGCGGCCATTTTTCAGAAGGTAGAGCGGGCTGTCGGTTGGTGGTTCGAATCCTGCTCCTGCTCCTTGGGCAAGACACTTCACCCTCCTAGCCTTCAGTGTCACTCACACTGGTGTATGAATGCATATGGATGTTTGGTGGTGGTGGGAGGGGCCGTTTGGTGTGAATTGGCAGCCACACTTGTGTCAGTCTGCCCCAGGGCAACTGTGGATGCAGATGTATTTTACCACCACCGGAGGGGGAATGTGAGAGTGAATGACTAATGGATCAATAATGTAAAGTGCTTTGGGTGTCTTGAAAATAGACAGCTGTAGAAATCTAATCCATTATTATTATTACACTGCTCTGTTGGCCAGGTCTCAAACTCCATCCTGTTACTATACGAGAAAACTCATTAAAAGGTTGGTGCCACATTTATGTTTAGTTTAGTCTAATATTAACATGAAATTAAGTAGAAACAGGCAGTTTAGTCATTTTCAGTTCTGGTTCATGGTTATTATTAGAATCTTACCACAGGTGTTTCCACCAAACTCACAACATTAAACGCATCATTTGTACCATTTTCTGCCATTTCTACTTCTTATCACTGGAGTTGTCATGTGGTATTTACTACATCATTACCTGTGTATTTCCAGTGTTTTACTCCATCTTTATCATATTATTACTGAGCTGTAAAGTGCTGCAAAAAATTCACTTCAGGTGTGTCGTTACTTAAGCTGTGGTGTTGAGTGCTAATGGACCAAGAGGATCTGAGCAAACAGTGTTAAAACAACACCTTAAAAAGACAACTGAAGATGTAAGAGTCATTTTCTGTGAAAAAAAAAAAAAAAAAAATCATAGGTTCCAGGAATTTCATGTGTAAATAACAATGTCTGACATTTTCATGTTAACATGGGAAATGATACATGAATATGGAGTCGAGTGCAATATAATAAAACTCCACTTTAACATCATCATTAATATTTCAATAAGTGTTACATCTTTTACACCAGTGGTTCTCAAACTTTTTACAGTGGAGTACCCCCTGAAATAGACTTTTTTTTATCCAAGTACCCCCAACTCTCGCTTCAGCATTTTGATTGAAAAAAAAAAATTTGGCAAAATTTGTTCCTGTGCCAAAGGTGTCTGTTTATATTTTCAAAACTTTGTAAACAAAGGACATATATTTAACTGTAATATATAAAAAGTGACAAATTTTTTTAAAATGCAAAATATAAACTGAAAGTGCATTCTTTCATTGATAAGAAAAATAAAAAAATTGGTCATTAATTAATACATGAACATTTCATCAACATAAAATAATTCCTTATCTACTCAAATAAACTCATTTTGAATCATATAAAATATAAATGTTCTTCAAATGTTACCAAAGTTTCAACAAGATGATTGACAATAAAACTATTATATGAATATATTTATAGTGTTTTATATTTCAGCTTTAATTTTTATTATTTGTTTTGTGTTCAGCACATGATGACTTATTTTTTTACAAAAACATTTTTGACCCAAGGAAAAATAATACAGATGTACAGTATGTCCTACCCACAATGCCATTGCAGAACTTCTACATGAATGAGGGGCTGATCTGGGTCCAGTCACAGGAGTCATGAGTACCTTCTATGACTAAACTCCTCCTACAGTACATTTACATCTGGATCATTCCACTCACTGTTCCCATTAGTGCTGGTGTATCCCAGAGCACTCTTTACAGTGTACTGTCTCCATGACGACAACCAGTAGCACGTGCAAACTCCTCATTTAAATAGGGCGGTCTCCAAGACTTTGACCTGTTGACATTTGTGCAGGAAATCTGAGTAGATCACCTGTGACACGCAAATTAATAGCACATGCATTTTTTAGCTCGAGCAAGTAAATTTGTGTCCATTATTTGTGATCTTCGTAAATCAGGCCCTAAGTCTTTGCATGGTACTGAAGCTGGAGTACCTGGACAGAACCCATGCAGACCCAGTCCAACACTGGCTGATTTTCCCACAGTACTAACCACTGCTCCACTCATTCCATACTAGTTAGAATTATTTCATAAAAGGCTTGTTTTAAGCGTGTGTTATTACATTTTAGATTATAAGTCTTTCTGAAGGTCGCACAAGAAATATTATGGGGGCGGCCATGGCTCAGGAGGTAGAGCAGGTCGTCCAATAATCGAATCCTGCTCTGTCCCAGGCAGTCCGTTGTGTCCTTGGGCAAGACACTCCACCCTCCTATCCTCACATGAATGCATATGCGAATGTATGAATGTGTATGAATGTTCAGTGGTGGTGGGAGGGGCCGTAGGAGTGAATGGGCAGCCACACTTCAGTCAGTCTGCCCCAGGACAGCTGTGGATACAGGTGTAGTTTAACACCACCAGAGGGGGAATGGGAGAGCGAATGAATAATGCAGTGGTTTCCAACCTTTTTTGGCTCATGACCCCATTTTAACTTCACAAATTTCTGGCAAACCCCAGACAGACATTCAAAACTGAGACTTTTTTTTTGTGCTAAAATTAATTTGTTTTTGATCATGTAATAGTTTGCTATACTATGTTTCAAATACAGGTTAATTTTAGAGGACATTTAGTCTATATAATGTATATTATTCTGGACAGAGGCAGTAAATCCAGGTGTAGATTACTGCACAAAGTGAGAATTGGATTTTCCTTGGTCAGGATATGTACAGTCAGTCCAGCTTGGATTTACGAGGCTGACAATTAATACTGAACAAACAAGAACTCAAACTATGAATTATGAAAGAGCTGCAGCATCTGAAACTGACCACAATGAACATTTGACAGATAAACAGAACCACAGTGCTGCAGTTTCAGCTTCACAGTTTGTCATGTCTTTTATGGATTGTGATTGTCTCTCTCAACTCACTATAAATTTTATATTAGTAAGTTGTTTTTTTTTTGGTTTTCCTTTTATCAATTACTAGAAATTTCAGGTGACCCCATTTGAATTCCAGACGACCCCACATTTGGTCCCGACCCCAAGGTTGAAAAACACTGGAATAATGGATCAATAATGTAAAGCGCTTTGAGTGGCCAAAAAAGCACTATAGAAATCTAATCCATTATTATTATTATTATTATTATTATTATTATTATTATTGTTATTATTATTATTATTATTATTATTATTATTATTATTATTATTATTATCATTATTATTATTATTATTATTATTATTATTATTATTATTATTATTAAATATTTCTTTAAGGAAGCGGGGAAAAAAAGTTGAAAAGTGATTCAGCTTTTCAAAAAAATGTATCGACTCAAATGCTCCATATTTCTGTCATCATATGGATGTAATGTGTGATTTTGCCTGGTCCATTGTGTCCTACTGTTTCCTGCAGCTGTGTTGAAGCTGCACCTCGGGAACAACCAGTGTCTGGTTTGTGTCACTGCTGACTGCCGCTGACAGCTCCTTGGCTTCGCTCGCTGAGATAACGAGCTGCAGGCGGCCGCAGTAGCCTGGTATGGCCCTAGGGCCGCAGACATGACAACATGGGAAACGTACAGAAGCGTTTCGACTGCATCTGTCTGAGACGTTCATAAAGGGTTTAAGGAACGTACACAGCCACAGAGGGTAAGGCAGAAGGATCAGAGGCCTTCTGTTATGATGAAGTAGAAGGAAGGCTTTTTGTGCTGCAGCCAAACTTGAATATTTGTTAAAGCTGCACAAAGGCTGCCTCATCTATCACTGTTACAGACGGAGAGGAAACACTGGCATGAACCTAGATCAATATCTAAGTCTTTGATCTTTTGGCTGTGGATGATTTGAAACAGAAATGAACAAAGATAAGATTGCCACCGTTTTCTTACTGCGGTCTCACCTTACCTCACCTCATCAACCACATCTGCTTCACCTGTTGTGCCCAGCTGTCCTCAGTCAGCTGGGCAGATTCATCCACCCATTGTCAGATTGTCTTTGGATCCTTCCAGACTTTCCAGTGTTTTCTGGTGCCTGTGTTCCTGTTTCCGACCCCGCCTGTTTTGACTACATCTCCTCGCCCTAGCCCTGGTAACCCCACCTGCTTTTCTGTCTGTGATAGTCTGCTTTCTAAGTAGGTAAGTAAGTAAGTAAATTTTATTTATAGAGTATTTTTCACAGACAGAGTCACAAAGTGCTTTACAGTGCAAAGTACAAATAAACAGTACAAATAAAATACAATTAAAATACCAGTAAAACACACAGGGGCCTGGCCATGTAAAGCCCGGAAAGTTAGCACCAGAATTTTAAAATGAAAGCGATATAAAATAGGGAGCCAGTGGAGTGATTTAAGAACAGGAGTGATGTGGGCTCTCCTGTTCGTGTGGGTCAGAAGCCTGGCAGCAGAGTTCTGGACAAACTGTAGACGGGCCAGCTCCTTCTGTTTAAGCATGTGAACAGGCTGTTACAGTAGTCTAAGCCAGAAGACACAAATGCATGGATGATCATCTCAAGCTCATTGATGGACACCATAGACCTGAGTTTGGAGATGTTGCGAAGTTGAAAGAAGCAGTTCTTCACCAGGTGTTTGGAGTAGTACTCATGTCCTGGTCAAAGATGACACCCACATTCCTCAGTTTGGTCTTCACCGAAGAGCTCAGGTCACCGAGGTGCTGTTTAATCCCTGGGATAGCCCTGTCTGGGGTAATAATGAGGGTCTGTGTTTTGCTGGAGTTCAGTTGGAGGCTGTTATCATTTAGCCACTGCTTTAACTCTGACAAGCAGTTGGTTAAGGAACTCAGTTTGTGGGGCTCAGAAGACTTAAAGGAGCGGTACATCTGGATGTCATTTCCGTCTGCCTGTGACAACCTGGCATCATCCTTCACCACCAACATCCTCATTAGCTGCATCACCTCAGTGAGAGATCCACTCCCTTCCCTGTGGTTCTGACTCCTAGAACCACCTTTGAACCTGAGTTTCCACCCTGCCTGGTTCTGCTGGGGAATACTCAATAGTTAAGGTTTAGAAGTGTTTTGTAAAACACTGTAAAATGACAGACAGAGAGCAGTATTAGTAAAAGCACCTGAGAAAAGGACTGAAGGACTTTTTATGAATGGACTGTGTGTTTTTTTATTGAGGCCAAAAAGAAATTGCTTAAATAAATGTATTGTATAAGTAGAGAATGAGATTAAAAACAGATGTAACCCTTTCATGCACAGTGGTCACTACAGTGGAAAGCTGTTCAAAGGTGTTCTCTTGTATATTCATGGATTTTGTTGTTTCAGTTCCATATCAGCTAACACAGTGGACACTTATGCACCGTCCCATAAACTGCATTTCATACCATTACTGCAACTTTGCTGTTCTAGATAAACCTGATCTGCAGTAACATGTTTGAGTGTAAAAAACTGTGATTTGTTAGACAAATTTTTTTTTTTTGCATATTATATACATGCAGGCATGTTAAAATGTGAGAAAACATCAGATTATCAGCATTTATTTCATAGTTTTCTCACAGTAAATACAGTAAATACATGTTTCTTTGCTTCTAACATTAAACGCATGGTGTCCAGTTGAGTGGACATTTTGGTAACTCCATGAAAAATAGGATCATAAAAAATCAATCGCATAGTTTTTTTGTTTGTTTGTTTGTTTTTTTATGCCTAAATGTCTAGAATAAAATCTTGATTAAGGTTGTCATAATTCATGCATGAAAGGGTTAATGAAAAAAACAAATAAAAATGTTTCTGATTTAGTGTTTATTAGGAATAAAACCATCCTGTGTCTAGACCAGATTGAATCTCACCTTCTTTTTCAGTTGGTTTCATTGGTTTGTTTTATAGAAAACTATCAAGTATTAAATCCATCCTTCACAGGGACAGACAGAGGACAGAAGAACTGGGATGTTTGGAACTAGATGTGGACTTGGAAAATCTTTGTATTGTGTTGAATCATTTTAAATTGCGTCATATTCAACCGAATCACATTGTATGAAGTCAAATCATTGTCAAATCATTAATGAATGTCATCGTGAACAGGGGTGAATTGTATCTCATCATATGGGCAGGGGGCTTCACTGTATGGTTAATGTATAGTGTCACTGTCAGCGTATCCAGATGTGTATGGAATCGGCCTCAGTGGACGGGACTCACATCCCTAAATACACTAAACCTCACAAATCTTATCACCATGAGCATTTGAGATTTTTCTATCATATTAACCATTATTTCTCCAGGAAAAACTCATTGGGATTAAGAATGTCTTATAGAAGGTCATCCTACCTAGACCATGAAACATCACATACAGTCAGTGATATACTTATGCATTTAACTTATACATGTACGATTATGTCATTTCAAACAATGTACATAAATTCAAGAATGAGAAATCCCCTGGTTTTGTTTCGTTTTCCTTCATCATTTTGTTTCCTGTACTTCCGTGGGCGTTTGTGGGCGTGGCCTGCTCTTGACACCTGTTCTCTTCAGGCTATCCGCCCTGTCTTCTTACTCAGTTCTTAACGTATTATTCCAGTGGTTCCCAACCTTTTTTGGCTCGTGACCCCATTTCAACATCACAAATTCCTGGCGATCCCAGACATTCAAAACAAAGACTTTTTTTTTGGCTAAAATTAATTTGTTTTTGATCATGTAATAGTTTGCTATACTATGTTGCAAATAAACATTAATTTTACCCAACATTTAGTCTATATAATGTATATTATTATGGATGGAGGCAGTAAAGCCAGGTGTAGATTACTGCACATAGGGAGAATTTTATTTTCCTTGGTCAAGGTATGTACAGTCAGTCCAGCTGTGATTTACAAGGCTGACAATTAATACTGAACAAACAAGAACTCAAACTATGAATTATGAAAGAGCTGCAGCATCTGAAACTGACCACAATGAACATCTGAAAGATAAACAGAAACCACAGTGCTTCAGTTTCAGCTTCAGAATTTGTCATGTCTTTTATGTATTGGGATTGTCTCTCTCAACTCACCATACATTTTTATTACTTTGTTTTTTTTTTAATTTTATTTTTTTCCCAATTATATTTATTGAACATTTTCAATGAACACAACAGACATTATATCAATTCGTAACAGTCAATGCGCAATCAAGAATGACATATCTGACTGTCAACACCCATCCCTTCCCACCCACCCAACCCACAGGCCAAAAAAAATAAATAAAATAAAATAAAATCAATCAATCAATAAATAAAAAATAAGGAAAAACATAAAAGAAAATCAAAAACAGAAACCATAAATAATGATAAAGGAACTCAAATCATAAAAAAAGGTAGTATAGTATACAGAAATAAGAGAAGAAAGGAAAAGACTACACATAATTTCTCATTCCCTCCTTTTCTCTCCTTTCCCCTCTTTCTCAATGATGTTTAATCATCTATATTCTGAGGAAAATTTAAAGAATCAAAATAATGTAAAAATGGATCCCAAGTGGTATGAAATGATTTAATTGAGCCTCGAAGAGAGAATCTCAACTTTTCAACCTTAAGATTGTAAAGTGCCTCACGTACCCACCGGACATGTGAAGGGGGATGGGAGACCTTCTAATTAAGTAGAATCAACCTTCGGGCTAAGAGTGTGGTAAATGCTATAGCCCGCTTCAGCGCTTTTGGTAGAATTGAAGCAGGGGAGACACCAAAAATTGCCGAGATAGGATTGGGAGCAACAAAAAAACCATATGCTTCAGTTAGTGTGTTAAATATTTCTGCCCAAAATGGTCCCAAGTTAGGACATGCCCAGAACATATGTGAATGATCGGCAGGAGAGAGATGGCATCGGCCACATTCGTCACTTACAGAGGGATAATTCTTGGCTAATTGTGACTTAGTGTAGTGAATCTTGTAAATAACCTTGTATTGAATTAATCTATGCCTAGCAAAAATCGAAGACAAGTGAACAAGGGTCAGTGCAGAGTTCCACTGTTGCTCTGTAATTGCAATGCTAAGACTCTCTTCCCAGCTTTTTTATTTATTTATTTTTTTTAAAATTATTTTTATCAATTACTAGAAATTCCAGGCGACCCCACGTGGGGTTCCAACCCCAAGGTCGAAAAACATTGTATTATTCTATCAACTCCAGTGACAGCAGATGCTCTAAGGCCAACAGTTCTAAATTGGATTCTTTCTTGTGATCTAACCTTTGTTTGACCTGTTGTGGACGTTTTTATCTGCAAGAACTCCAGACCAATGTTAATGAGAAAGCAAACACTAGTCACTGTTCTATTGGATATATGTGCAAAACTGTAACAATATTTACTAAATGTTGAAAAAACCGAAGTGCGTAATGTTGGTTTTTCCATTAAATCACAAATGCAATGGATTGTTTATTTATCATCGCAAGATGTCACGAAAAGTCATTCCATAAACATGGTGACGAACATAAATATCTGTTGTTAAGTTTAACCTTAGCCAAAGTGTCAGATCTGCATGAACAGCCTTCCCCTGTTCAAGCCCCTTCCCCTTCTTCTCCTGTTCCCACCCCAGCGAAGACTGACTTCCACAGCCAGGTACCACCAGGTGAGGACCTGCTGAGTGACAAACCTAGAGGTACGTATACATGCACCTTAACCCTATTTGTTTTCCTTCTTCAGAGCGGAACTGTTATTTGTCTTTTTTTTGCAGGTCAGTAGTGTGCATGTGTTACTGAGGACGAGGTGATACTGGTGTCTGAGACAGCGGCCAAGGCTCAAAGAGAGGTCGTCTGTCTTTGACTGAGGTTTCCAGTCGTCTGAAGGATTCATCACACTTGCTCTCAGGTTTCTGCTCCAGAGATTGGCTGATGGATGAACACATCGACCACGTCCAGGCCCTGCTACACAAGCAGTACCTAGACGTCTGAGGATTTCAGCCTGTCTGCACCTGTCAGAGCCACGGATGTCAGCAGGAACACCTTCAGGCAAGTTTGTTGAGGTTTTGAGCCTTGGGGGTAATCACTGGATCACTTGATCATGATGTTTCTCATGTTTCTGTACATGATTCTCTGTATGACCGTGTTCCACAGAGCAGTGCACCCTTACTGTTCCAGCAGATTTCTTTTCTTTTTTTCAGATGCCAAGCAGATCCTCCTCCAGTCCATGAACGTGGGGAAGCTCTGACTGCGGTGTATTTCATAGCCTTTACAGAAGGTCTCTGCTGTGACATCTCACCATGTGATCTCACATTCGATCAGACTGTGATGGAAGAACACCTGGTGAGATGTTTTGAGGGGAACAGGATACTTCCCTTCCCTTTAGCTCCGTGCCCTCAATGTGGACCACCCCAAGTTCATCCTATAGCTATGTTCTGCTGCTGCCGCCAACCCAAAGATGGACGATGGATGATAGGGTGCAACAAGTGGTATCAAAGAGGATGCAAAAAGAACATTTCCTGCTGTGGGGAAATGTTCTTTCTCCATATTTACCACATGAACACATGCTTTGCACATATGGTAGCTGTGGCTCTGTCCCAGTCATGTGCCGTTGTGTCCTTGGGCAGGACACTTCACCCACCTTACCTCCGGTGTCGCCCACACTGGTGTATGAATATTTGGTGGTTTGGTGTGGGATGGAAGCCATGTCCATAACACCTTCTTCCAGTCTTCAGTAGTCCACTGGCGGTGTTTCATGACCCAGCCAAGCCTCTTCTTCTTATTCTGAAGTCTCAGCAGTGGCTTTCTGCTGCAACTGGACCCATCAAACCTGCAACTGTTCAGTCTTCTCTTCACAGTTGAAACTGAGACTTGCTTACTATGACCACTATCTTCTCTGTGCTTTCAGCTGTTGTCCTGTCAGTCTCCTCTCACTCCAGCTGTTGACTCTCATAAACTCTACTTCTGATTCTGTTGTATCTTTGGTTCTGCCAGACCTCCTCCTGTCAGTATTTCCCAGTCCAGTTTCTGAGTGCCGTTGGATGGTGAAGGAAACTGGACTTACTGACACCTGGACTTTTTTGGACATTTCTCTGTAGGTCAGACCTACATTTTTCAGTGTTCTGATGGGTTGTCTCTCTTCTATTGTTAATTGCCTTTTCCTCTTTTCCATTTTTATAGTAACACGCTTTCTGCAGTACAATACTGTTCAAATAATGCTCATAACGGTATGGTACCAAAGTGTGTTCCAACACTACTTTTCTGCAGACACAGGGGGTTGAAGGAATTCAGAAACGTTGGGACACTTGGAGGAACTGGTAGCACCAACTTTCCAGGCTTGATCAACCTCCACTGCTGCAGAACTGCTTTCAGTTGTTAACCCATTTCTTGTTCGCCTTTTTGTATAATTCTGAAATGTACATTATTTTTCAGTTTTGTGTAACCTTACCTTTTTTTTTTTTTTTTTTTTTTTTTTTTTTTTTAAACTCTGGCAGTTCACCACTTACCTTTGTACCATTTCAAGCTGTTCATTGGACTTTAACTGCTTGAATTTCAATACAAAACTGGAAAAATTGGGGTGTTCTAAAACTTTTGGCTGGTAGTGTATATTTATATCTTATGAAAATGTAAAAAGATGTCATGACTCAATAGTAATGTATAGACAAAACTGCAAAAAACAAGTAAAAAATGTCTTATGGGTAAATACTTCCTGTGTCCTCCATACTCATCCCCAACAATGGAGCTTGTTTTTTTTTTTTATGAATTTTGTTTTAAATTAGTTGTAATGTCTCAGTGGGGTTAAGCTCAAGATGAAAATTCTTGGAACAAGTCAAATAATCTGAACAAGCTTAAGTCTCAATAAGAAAATAAATCTAAGAAAAAAAAAAGGGTCTTTCAAGATAAATATTCCAAATTCAAGTCAGTTTATCTACGTCAGATGTTCATTTTTTTGCAGTGTTGAAAAGTCTTAAATAATTCCAGTCCATTATTATGATCATTCTACATCACATATTGAAAGGTTGCATCTGTGTTTTGTTTTTTTTTGCACATGTGAGGAACCTGACGTCCATGTCTGTGGGTGGTGCATCAGTCTGTGATCTCCACCACAGCTGTGATGCACCAACCTCTAATTCAAACTATAGAGCTCCAAGGAGACGGAGGCAGCTCCAGTGGCTCGGTGCCATGTGAGCTCATCATCCTCCTGGAGTTATTGCACACAAAAAAAGCCCTGTCATCTGTTCCACTAGAACATTTTGCTAATGGATCCCAAGCCTTCAGAGCTTTAAAAATGCACCACAGGGCCAGACATTCTCCAATATGAAGTATTACCATTAAAGAAATATTGGAGTTTTTCCCTGAGCGAGAGATTCATAGATTATTTAGTTCTTAGGCTCCACTGATGTGAAATTTAGATTTAAAAACAGAAGGATGACAAAAAAAAAAAAGTTTTTTTGTCTATTGTCCCTTAATTTTTCTGTTTTTTCTCTGTCTAGTCTCTTTGTTTTCTGTCTACTGTCTTCTAACGTGTGTGTGTGTGTGTGTGTGTGTGTGTATATACATACATGTATATTTTGGCTATTGTGTTTTGCTTTGTTTTTCTTTTTCATGATTTTTGTCGATTGTGTTGGTTCTTGTCTATTGTCATCTCTCAGTTTTTTTTGTTTGTTTTTTTTCCTTTGTGGCTATTGCCTTTTTTTGTCTAATGTTTGTTTATTTCTGGTGACTTGTAGTTTGTTGTTGTGATTTTGTAAGTAAAAATAAAAATGACTAATAAAAAAAAATAACAGTAGTATGCTGTTTGTTTGTGAACACTGAATACTGAAATGTATCTTGTATTCAGAGGTTTTGACGGGTGTGAGGGCTCTGTTGCACTGATGCACTGAAAAAAGAGGTGTCTAAAAACAAGATAAAAACACTAAATCTGAGGAAAAAGGTCCTTAAAACCAGTGAAATATCTGTCCATGCAGCAAGAGAATTTCACTGGACAAGATTTCTTGAATTTAGATTGTTAAATCTATCAATAAACATGTGTACAGATGTATGAACACTTAAAATAAGAAATTAACACTTAAGATATATTATCTAACACTTTGAAATCTAAGTTTTGTTTTGTTTTTTTATCTTCGTAAAAAAAAACCAAATAATTTTTAGTGTATGCACTGATACTAATGGTATGGAAAATGAATTCTGCACCAAAGTACCTGCACGCTGTCGGAACATTGCTGAGTTTGTAATCAATAATCCTGTCAACCCTGGACACATATATTATGTGTGTGTGGCTGCTGGGCAGTAAATGCTTCTTATTGTCTCGAAAATCAAACAGGGATGATTAATCTGTTTCATCTTTTGCATATGTATCTCATAACATTGTATCCAATAATGTCAAACATTTGTCAAACATGTCTGACAAAATAAATTCCTTGAAAGTGCCAAGAAGTGAGAAATGATCCTTGATAACAGAACATCCACCTTGAAATACTAATGCTGTTCTGCTGCCGCTCCATTTGGCAGCTGCTGACAAAGTGTGAGCAGTAAAAGGGATCAGGACAGACCCGGTCCTGTTCTTTCCTTGACATTTAGTGTTTGTGGACCAGCCCCTGTGGCCTGTGTCGTCAAGCTTCCAAACTCCACAGCCATTTAAAATTTAATCACAGCGTTCGACCTTAAATTACTCCGCGTTCTCGACTCCACTGGCTTTAACATCAGTATAATGTGCAGAATAAAAAGGACCTGGAAACCAGACAAATGTGCTTCTAACTTTCTTACAGATTGCCAGACATAGACTTTAAAGCCTGTGATTGGATTGGTTTGGTACGACCTATTAGAAATGGAGGTGCAGGGAACTGTATTATTGAGACGTGGTCTGCACATCTGAACAGGACAAACAAATGAAAGAGTCATTTATTGAAAAAGAAGGTATTTAGGTCAATGTAATCAGTCCATACAAATCAGTCAATCAATTAAAAACAAAGGCTTTCAGTCAGAACAACTCTGGATCGATGACCCTGCAAAATGTCATTTACTAATTAGCCTCATGTCTGTGACGTACAAAACATAGACTACGTTCAGACTGTAGGGAGATGTGGCCCAAATCTGAAGTGTTTGTCTATATGTGACCTGGGTGTGATCTGTTAAAGACAGTTTGAACAGCACTAATCTGACCCAGGCCACTTTCAGATGTGGTCCTAAATCTGACCCAGACCACTTTCAGATGTGGTCCTAAATCTGACCCAGACCACTTTCATATGTGGTCCTAAATCTGACCCAGACCACTTTCATATGTGGTCCTAAATCTGATACAGATCTGATATTGTCCAGTGTGACTTCAGTCTAAACGTCTGTTGTGCTCTCCGCCTGGACGTTCGAGGGAGATGGCTGTTTTGTGTGTGTTACTGAAAAGACCACCAACTTGCTACGTGTCCTCACTCGTCCATGGTTTATTCAACAGCCGCCATTACAACAAATTTCTCAACGACGCACATGCATACAGCAACTTCCTCCTAGACAGCATCAATCGACCAGGCATGAAACATTGAACAAAACAGTGTATCGCTTGTTTAAAATAAAACATTTGTAAATGCATTAGGTTTTTAAACAAAATATGTAATGATTTTATAAACAATTTTAAATGTAATATTACATTTATATAAACCTGTATTTTCTCTCATTAATTAAATATAAATGTAATTATACTTAACCTGTACCAATTTATATAAAGCTGTAATAATACCTGAGAACAAGTAGACCTATTAATGACCCATGAAGAACATTTCAAAGAAATAATGCGCTTTTTAAATTACAAAAAACAAGGCATTTAACCTGTCACACGTCCAGGTCGCATTTATCCGACCTTTATGTCATTGAAATGTGACAAACGTCACAGTTGTTCGTCCCAAGAGGAGGAGTGGAGGAAAACCCTATTTCCTTCTGTAAACACAGTGTGTGTCTGCGTGGTCTCATATTCCATCAGGACCTCTTTAGTGCATGTGGGTCACTTCAGGGTCACATTCAGTTCAGACTCAAAACTGATAGAAGTCGCATTTAATGTGGAATATGAATGAACACACAAAAGAATCAGATTTCACCCAAAAATCGGAAAGGTGCATTCAGACCTGCTGTGAACGGAGCCGTACAGAGGACAGACAGTGTAGTTTGTTGTCGGAACACTGGGGCTAATTTTCATCCCATGACCTTATTTTAAAAGCAAAATATGCAACATTTTCTTAAACCAACAACCTGTAGACTGTGTGCAGACCAAATGAGAGGAAAGTTTACTGATGACATACAAAGACAGTGTTAAGACGTGAAAATACACATTTATGTTGGCTAATGTGACTGGATTAAAGCACACAGTTGTAAATGTTTTAACCTGAAAGAAAACCTGCATGAAGCCACTTTGCATAAGTCTGTCAGAAATAACTTTCTCCGGTTCTATGAATCATGAACAGAACCATTAGTTGGGTAGAAAATGTCATGACAAGTATCAGTTATATCACTTTAGCTGTTCACCAGCTGCAGGAAACAAAGGGTTTGTTATGTGTTCCACTGTAGCTGATCCAACACAATAATAAACTGGAAGCACTCGGAGAGCGCAGACCTCCGCCAAGGCTGATCAGTGCCCCCCCCCCCCCCGATCACCACCAAAATTTAATCATTTCTTCCTTATCCCATTTCCAACAAACCCTGAAAATTTCATCCAAATCTGTCCATAACTTTTTGAGTTATGTTGCACACTAACGGACAGACAAACAACAAACAGACAAACAAACAAACAAACCCTGGCAAAAACATAACCTCCTTGGCAGAGGTAATCAAATACATGTGAACTGATGAACTTGTGAAACAGCTGTAAACATAATGGGAAAAAGAGGATTTTAGCTTTAATTAGCTAAAACTGAAAATCTGTGACTACATAAAACAGGAGCAGACTGAAGAAAAGGGAGTCAAACTGTTGGACGATGTCATAAGCCCTGAAAATACACATACATAATACACACAGTGTAATGCTGTGTTTCTACTATGTGGAACCGGCTCGACTCGGGTACCAGGTCCTATTCCTGGAGACCGTTTCCATTACAGGATACTACCGACTTTACAGTACCTGGACGTCATAGCGATGCGGCATGTTACTTCCGTGTTGTCTGCTCAGAGATCGGTGATAAACTCACTCGTTGCGTGTCGTCTCGTCAAGCTCATGCTGAATTTTTACGTCTGAACCTCCTCGACAAACCATGGTGTAGTTTTACAGGCTGTCATCATGCTATATTTACTGTCAACTTTCACATCGGTTTTTTTAAAATGGTGGGTCACAGAGACGACTCTCTGACCAATCGGTGGTCTGCAGTGTTTACACGTCACCTTTTAGTATCTGGTCCCCAGTCCTGGAACCTCGGCGGAGGTGATACCAAAAAACTAGTACCGGGTACCAGATTCCAGGTCTTTTTTCGTAATGGAGACGCAAAAAGGCCGAGTTGAGTCAAGCCGATACCACGTTGTGGAAACATGGCATAACTGGATTCCAGTTAATGGTTGGACTACACTATGGACCGGGTTAGCACTAGTGTTAACTCATCTAAAATCATCATCTGACTTTGGTCCCACATGTTTGTCCAAATGTGTCCTTTACCTCCATCCACCGACTAGACTCATTCTGGAAAACAACCCTGGTGGACTGGAGGAGTTTAAGGTGGAACCATCTGGAGCGATTAATACCTGAATCTGTGAGAAACCACTTCCACTTCCCACAATGCACTTTGTGACAAAATTTCCAAAAAAGCCAAAGTGACATTTGGGTTTGTTCTGTAGCGCACCGAAACATATTGAGTTCATAATTTCACATTTCTTGCTGATTTGATATCATGGTGCCAAGTGAAATATAATTTACTTCAAATAAGAATGTAATTCAATTCATGTCTTTTTGGTAAAATGGTTAAAAACATTACCTACCTTATTTTTTTTGAAGGGAGAAAATTCGTTATACTTACCCTTTAAGAAAAGCAATGTCGCCGTCAGAAAATATAATAAGGAAGTGACGAAAACGTAATGTATTCAGGCTTAAGTTAAATGTGCTTGTGCTGAACTGGGACGTATTTTTTAATAAAAGTTGCAAAACAAAGATGGACATGTTTCTGGATGTTTATTTGAGGGTGCAACAGTTCTGTAAACAGACAGACTGTGGTTATGATGGAGTCATCTACGAAGTTGTTCACTGTGAGGGAAGTGATTCAGGGGCAGAAGCACAGACAGACGAATGGAGTAGAGAGAATTAGGATCTGACTGGGGTTGGACATATTTGAACAAACATGTGATGACAGTCAGACGCTGCTTTAAGGGTAAATATTCACATCTAATGAAATTCTCCATAGTTTGTGTTAGAGTTACAAGTGGGCTCTATGGTCGGTCTGAACGTAGCTGTCCAATAGTATTCTGTCCAGTCTTCACTTCATTCTGTCAGTGTATGGTGGTTTATTTATCTGCATAAACCTTGTCTTCTTTGATATTTTTCTCTTGTACTGGCATTGTGCAGCATGAGTAGGAGGAATAAACAAAAATACAGCATGTTCTTGTCACTTACTGTATCGCCAATGTGGAACCGTTGCCTGAGAGACAAAACTCTGGGCACAAACCTACACAGTTGTACACAGACAGAAAGAGGACGTCTGTAACTTGGTTATATTATTTTTAGTACATCCTGTAGATTTACACATACCTGGTGGTGTCATGCATTCCCTTACCTTAAGATAAATGTAACCATTACTCTGACACCAAGGGCCTGATTTACTAAGATCACAAATAATGGGTGCAAATTTACTTGCATGCACTAAAACTGCATATGCTGTTGTTGTTTGTGTCACAGGTGATCAACTCAGATTTCCTGCACAAATGACAATGGGTCAAAGTCTTGGAGACCACCCTGTTTAAATGAGGACTTTGCGTCTGCTACTGGTTGTCGTCATGGAAACAGTATGCTGTAAAAACTGCTCTGGGATACATCAGCGCTGATGGGAACAGTGACTGGAATGATCCAGACGTAAATGCACCGTAAGTGGAGTTTAGTCATAGAAGGTACTGATGACTCCTCCTGTGACTGGACCCAGATCAGCCCCTCATTCATCTAGAAGTTCTCTAATGGCATTGTGGGTAGGACAGACGTCTGTATTATTTTTTCTTGGGTCATTCCATAAATGTTGATGTGATCAGAACAGATTGGTTCTGTGCGTTGCCTTTGGTTGGGCCTAAGCCCCGCCTCCTCAGCCAGTTTAGGGTGAAGCTGTTCCAGTTCAAACCTGCCTTTAAGACCAGATAAATATAGACAGCAAATCAGCCACCGCAACCAGTTTCAGGTTTAGTCAATCACATTCTACTCCTCCCAATAATTTTGCGCCTTGTGGCAGGAATGCCCGTATTGCACATTCATCAGGGCAAACATGCTAAATGGGTTGGACAAGATATTTTGCCCATTTGCACCGTAAAAAATCTAAATCCTATTAAGTGTACTTGTCTCATTTCTAGTTCAAAGACCTCATATCACTTAAAATAAGACAGAATCACCTAAAGAGAAACTTTTCAGTGAGATATATGGGGGGATGGGGGGGCTGAAAAGTTCATAGCCTGACTAAGAAGGAGTTATTCCACAGCAATGAAACTGTGCATATATTAAATTCAACCTCTCCTGATACTAAATGCATGGTGTCCTTCCAGATAAACCCACACTGGATAAATAATTTAGGTCTTTGAAAAGTAGTACTACAGACATTTCATGAAATGCTTGCTTTTCACCCCTTTCTCGTTCTCCCTACCCCTCTTGAATTCCTCTTCCCAGTTTTGCACAGTTGATAAAGCTGGAGCATCATCCATAGCAACCATGTCAGCATGAATGTCCTTGGGGGCTAAGCCCTTTTTCTGCAGACATTTGATAAGACCACAGTGCCACGGATGGTTCACCAAATGTCTCTGGTACTACTTTTCAAAGTCCTAAATTATTTATTCAGTGTGGGTTTATCTGGAAGGAAACATTGCAACTAGTATCAGGAGAGGTTGAATTTAATGTATGCACAGTTTCATTGCTGTGGAAGAACTCCCTCTTAGTCAGCCTATGAACTTTTCAGCCCCCACCCCCCCACCGTAAGAACTGATTTTGTCAATATATCTGGAAAATCTTATTTCAAGAAATGTTACCAAGATAATTTTAACTTGTCCATTGGCAGATTTTTTTTTGCTTGAATTAAGCATGTTATGCTCGGTCTCGGGGTTGCTGAGATGCAACATGGTGTGAGACTCCCCTCCCTCCATGTCCCTTAACAAACAGGAGCAAATTAAAAGAAACAAATGACCAGCAGCCACGCCACTGCAATTTGAGAAATTTATTGACAAAAAAAAGAAAATTAAATCAGGTAGGGAATCAAAATAACAAAGAGAGTCATACTTCAAACTCGGCTGATCTACAAACACAAACGAAGGAAACCAAAATACATCAATCTTACCTAAACTCTAACAGAAAAACAGGAGAAAAGTGAAAGAAACTGATTCCCTCCTTTTGTATGTGACTTTACAAAGTTCCAACAAAAATTACAAAAGGCTGGTCTGAACAGAGGGGGATGGGACGAGAGGAGTCTCCTGGGAGGAAGGAAGATGTGGCTTTTAAATTTCCCAGCTCATCAATGAGGCACCAATCAGAAGCAGCCAGCAGATCAACATCACACCTGCAGCTCATCCTCCATTAACCGCTATCTGTTTGGAGGGAAAGACAGAAATCACCCATACACGGAAGAGAACAGAAAACTACAAAAATACAACAGAATCACAAATGACATGGCTCATTACAGAATAAAAAAACCCACTAACCTTTAACAAGCAAAAAAAAATTGCCAATGGAACAAGTGAAAATTATCTTGGTAAGATTTCTTGAAATCAGATTTTCCAGATCTATTGTCTCAAAATCAGTTCTTATATCTCACTGAAAAGTTCCTCTGTAGGTGATTCTGTCTGATTTTTTAAGTGTGATGAAATATTCGGACTACAAATGAGAAAAATACACTTGATATTTAGATTTTTGCTGTGTGTCCTGTTTGTGGAAAAGCTTCAACGTATTGCGTACGCAGTCAAGTTTGTTCATATTTATACACACGCAAACCTTCAGTAAATCAGGCCCCGAGTCTTAAAGTTAAAAACATTGTGAGGATGAACCAAAATGTCCTCAGTAATATAGTTAAATACTAAACACAACCAACGCCCAACTGTAGAGACACAAAGCCTTACAGTCACTAGAATCAAAGAAACTGAAGTAAAAACCACTTTATCCAGGACTGAATATGTGAAGTACGAGGCCTCACATCGCACATTCCTTTTAACTGGGCTCATTTTTAAAGAAAAAAAAAAAAAATGTTGGAGGTAAGTTCAGTCCATTTAACACCTGTTCAAATACCTGCTTTGAGCCAAATGACAATAAAGACAAAAGCATTTCTGTCCATTTTTTACTTCTGCATTGGAAAGGATTAAACTCCCACTAAACTTTTTAGATTCCAGATTTTAAAAGCCCTGTGGAGCTTCGTTGTACAAGCAGTACTTTAACTTTTGAGCACTGTATGCATCCTTGAGGTCACAACACTCTTTAATACCATCCACATCCACAGAATGCTTCTACAAATTAACCATGTAAAACTTTCCTTTTCAATGGGGTAAGACAACACAGAAAAAAGTTGTTCTTGTGATACTATGAAAAAAAAAAGGAAGCAAAAAGGTACGAGTGTAAAATCATTTAAAAAATAAAATAAAACAAAAAAACAAAAAAACAAAACAAAAACGCCATGTTACAGACAAATTATCACCAATGAGATGAGCTGAATATTTGTACCTTCTTGTAATGAACTGGTCTGGTCTCTGCTAAAAACCTGTATATCCTTTCATGTATATGTGTACGTTTTGTTTTCTTACAATCTGTTTTATTTCTAGTAGGATTACGCTTGTTTTGTTGCATCTTCAAAATAAACTAAACTGAACTGAAATGACAACAGGGTAATTGGACAACACAGTGCATTGTTTCCATGTGTCCATTGTTTCTTCCTTTATTCTCATTGCCAGCTCGTCTGTTCCATCTTAAAATCGCTGGTGGTTCATCAATAGAGGACACTAGGGTGCTGCCCCACCTGTTCACCCTGAAGAAGACACATGCCCTTGGTCCAGCCCCTATCAACTAATCTACAGGCCCTCATGAAATAAAGGTATTTAAATTTTTTTCTATCTAAGTGAGTGTCTGGATTTTGGTCTTTTTTCCAGTGGTTCATGTCCTCTCCATGAGCACCTGTGGTTTGTTGAGTCCCAGTAGATCCCTGTGAATTTGAACCAACTGTTCCGTCTTGGGTTTTTTTTCTCCTCATATTTCCATCCAGAGGGCCAACGTCCTGTTTGTGATCTTCCATCTTTATAGGTTGGTTCTGCTGCCTGTCACTACTGGACCAACTGACCATTTGTTCATGTGCGTTAACGCTAACTCTACTGGGACAAACTGACCCACATGTGTTGGAGGAGACGTTCACAGTCAGTCTGGGTTAATGGAGTTAAAAATTTTAATCAGATCTGCGTTTTTTGACAGCCCTCATCTATCTATCTATCTATCTATCTATCTATCTATCTATCTATCTATCTATCTATCTATCTATCTATCTATCTATCTATCTAGATAGATAGATAGATAGAGCAAGACATAGATCACAGGTGTCAAACATGAGGCCCAGGGGCCAAAACCGGCCCACCGAAGGGTCCAATGTGGCCCATGGGATGAATTTGTGAAATGCAAAATTTACACTGAAGTTAATAACCATCAATGAAGTTAAACTCATTTTAGGTCAATTCAATCTAAAGTGGGTCAGACCAGTAAAATAATATCATCATAACCTATAAATAAAGAAAACCACAAATTTCTGCCCCCCCCCCAAAAAAAAAAAAAAAATTAAATAACTAAAATATTAAATATATATTTAAAGTGAACACCGGCCCTCACGGCCTAAATATTATACCAGCCCACAGGGAATTGTCCCAGTTCTCCCAATTAGCCAGTCCAGGCCTGTTCAGAAACCGCATGTCATCACCTCCTTCTATGTCTGTCAGATTCACATCCACACATTACAGTATTCATGGGTGGGGCTTGTGCCACAGTCCATCCATGGAGCTCAGACTGTTAGTGTACAGTGTACACATCCGCAAATCTGCGGTGCACGTTAACGTGGGTCTGAAGAAAAGGAAAAACTTTACCCAAATAAATGGTAACACTTATAAATGAGAGTAAAAATATATTTTATTGAACGGATAGAATTTTATCAATATTCAATAACCAGTGCATCACAATATCATTCCAAACTTTTCATTCACTTGCAGCTTCTCTACCGGTGCACTCGGATCGTGTCGGCGTATCAATGCGTATTGGATGATCTTCCCATCCCTTGTGCACACGAAACCACCTACTGGTCAGGTGTATAATCACGGGCAGCTGTATCTGAACCACATAATGTGTGATGCATTGAATTTTTGTGTCTGTTATGGCTCTTGGGGATGACTATGAATTACAAAAAATGTATGACCAAATAATTTCTCTACATAAATTATCACATGCGTATAATAAAATATTTTTTGAATGTATTCTGTTTGTGTAAATTTTCCCAAAATGGTAGTATCATATGATATGGCAGGTTGTGTAATATTGTTTTTCTGTCACTTTTGGATAATGGCATGGGATTAAGCAGGCAGAGATCAGTAAAAGTGTGTGTGTGTGTGTGTGTGTGTGTGTGTGTGTGTGTGTATTTTGTTCACAGATGATACAAACTTTCTTTGTTCAGGAGATGATTGAAAAATGTTAGTACAGAAAATAGAGAGTACAGATAATAGAGAATGAGATGGTTCAACTCAAAAGATGGTTTGATATAAACAAACTATCTGTGAATTGGAATAAAACTGAGTTTATGGTGTTCACAAAGAAAAAAGGAAGAACATGTTTCATTGTCTATTAATGGTGTTATGATTGAGAATGTTTCAGAAATTTGTTTTTTGGGTGTAATAGTGGATGATAAATTAACATGGAAGCCACATATTGCTTATGTAAAAGAAAAAGGTGCCTAGAAATATTTCTGTATTGAGCAAAGCAAAATATGTGTTGGATTATAAAGCAATGAGAATTTTATATTGTTCACTTATTCTGCCATATTTGAGTTATTGTATTGAACTATGGGGCAACACATATGAGTAACAAAAAGCCATTGTTTTTATTACAGAAAAGAAAAATAAGGATAATATATAATTTCAGGGAACATACAAATGAGTTGTTCATTAAATCAGGATTGCTTAAATTTAAAGAGTTAGCTAAATTAAGGACATTGCTGATTGTGTTTAGAGTGAGAAATGGACTTTTGCCTGTAAATTTGCAGAGATTATTTGTTTTAGTATCACAGGATGAAGAACGTAAGAAGGAGGTTTAATTTTAAACAGCAAAGGGTTCAGGCTAATGTGAAGCAAATGTGTATTTGTGTTGTGGGTGTCAGAATGTGGAATTCTTTGGCAATGGAAGAGAAGAGCTGGCCAAATATTTTTCAGTTTAAGAGGTTGTATAAGGAAAGAATAGAGAAGCTTTATAAAAGCATGAAATGAAATAATTTAACTTATGGATTTTGGATTTGTTTTATTTGCATTGACTATCATGTAAACGCTTTACTGTGATAGCTGTAACGACAACCTACCTGATGTAAGCAGATGTTTTAAGAAAGGGGCAGGTATTGTAAGTTTTCATCATCCTGCTCCTTTCCAATCATTTAGATTGGAATGAATAAATAAATGAAATGAAATGAAAATGGCACTGAATATGCTTGTGTAACCAGGACAATGATGTACAGGACAGGGTAGATTTTATTCATTTTTATTAAGAAATAACAATGTCTCAACAGTTTTTGGTTTTAAACAATATCTCTTTTTTTTGATACAACTTCTCCGGCCTTTGAAAACACCCTTTCACATGGGACAGAAGACGCTGGCATGCACAAAAACGTAAGAGCCAGATTATATAAATTTTGGTCAAATAGTTTTGGTCTCTCCCAATACTCCAGAGGGTTTTCTAGCTGGCTTATATTTGGCTCTGAACGGTAGCGCTGGACCTCCACAGTGGCATCTGCAGTTACATTTTGAGTTTTTCGCGCCTCCATGACACTGGTATCAAAACGATGCCACAGTTTGCTACCTAAAAAGAAACCACAAATCATGTTAGTAAGTGTTCCCATAGGAATAACTGATCTCAAAATGTAAAATAATAGATTACTTCAAGTGACATCATGAGAGGTGGAAGCCTGGGGAATTTCCTCTGTTTTGTTTTGACCTTATAATTGTGGAGCACTCGGAGGTCGGTACTTTTTGACTTCTGTGGCTTTTGTTTGGCTGAAAAATCCTATGGCTTTAAATCGGGGGTCCAGGAGTGTAGTGAGGGACATGATGCTCATAGACTGCGAAGTATTTACCCTCTGCACCGACGTCACAGTTATCACGTGACTAGGGGAGCAGTGCCATGGTGGACAGCAAAAGACACAACAATCAAACGAATGAGTGACGGATTATGGCTACCAGCACTGAAAACAATGTTTTGGAGTTTTCCTGCGAAGTGACTCACCGTACTGAATGGCACAAAGAACGCTATTTGGAGAAGCTAGCGATAGCAGGGCTAGCTACCAATCCATACCTTCTCCCTCCTGATGTGTTTACAGACC
The DNA here is from genome assembly GCF_902148855.1 of Sphaeramia orbicularis. NCBI lineage: Eukaryota > Metazoa > Chordata > Actinopteri > Kurtiformes > Apogonidae > Sphaeramia > Sphaeramia orbicularis. The sequence continues at coordinate 55,018,845 of NC_043960.1, read as the reverse complement.
TAGCAAAATCCTCCAGTCTACCGGAGTTTAAAGCTCACGGTCTGTCCCATTCTGTTCTAAATGGAGTGTCCCCATACACAGGGGCTGATCTAAAAGCAAACTAAATTCTGGATGATCCCAGTTCTTAGTCTCAGGTTAGATTGCCGAGTTGCTGTGCTGCGCTCACGGCAGAGGAATGTATCTCATAATGGTAAAGGTAAGATACAGCTAACGTTGGCTAGTTGTGTATGTTTTTAACATGTTTCCCCAGCATGCATCCAAACTCAAACAGACTGGAACCAAAAGCAGCTCTAATGAACTAACACTGCGTAATAATGTTAGTGTGTGTCATCAGTATCCTACAGTATTAGCTCTGTTGTTGACGTGTCTGCCTTTCTACTATCTACACACAGTCATATGTACAGTTCCACCACTAGAACATATGACACAGCATAATGACAATAACAGTAGGACATATAATGTAGTGTAGCTGGCAAAAAAAAAAAAAGGCAGCCACTACAACAAAGCTAATATTGAAGGCTACTTATGACAGCCACTGGAACTGAGTGGCTTATAGTAGTTAACCCAGTCTAGCCACCTAGCTAGCATTTGGTGGAGCTAATGTGCTATGGACACAAACAGAGCCTGTTTAATCTGTAATATCAGGTCCATCCTAGGCTCTGTCTGGAACCAGCTGAAACCATAGGTGTCTGTGAAGAAGGATGGAACTGTTGTGTGTGACTACTGTACGTGTAAAGCAGGGTTAAAAAAGAACAAAAATGAGAACGTTCAGATCATATTCTATATTAGCCGGTTTGCCGTCCAGTGTGCAGTCCGGCATGTCCGCCATCCGTCATGGCACTCGTTTGCGGCACGAACAGAGCGTGACGTGACGTAACGTGCAAAGGGTCACGCAGACACATTTTCCTCTGCTGACAGCTCTACGGTAGCATCATAGAAGAGAGACAGCAAAGAAAGGCACCCTCCAATAATGTTGAACTCATCTGGGGTCAAGAAGGGGATGTCATGTTGCAACCCAGCTAATGCTGCTCCTACTGACTCCCTTAGCTCAATCAAATGTTGCAGCATCAGATATGTGCTGTTCCATCTGCTCTCCACTTCTTGCATTAGCTTCAATTTATCCATCCCCAGATGAAGCTGCACTTGTGTAAGCTTCTCCTTTAAAGACTAGAAGCACTCGGAGAGCGCAGACCTCCGCCAAGGCTGATCAGTGCCCCCCCCCCCACGCCAAGGAGGTTATGTTTTTGCCAGGGTTTGTTTGTCTGTCTGTCTGTTTGTCTGTCCGTTAGTGTGCAACATAACTCAAAAAGATATGGACAGATTTTCATGAAATTTTCAGGGTTTGTTGGAAATGGGCCCCCCTGTGGGCCCCCCCACCCCCGATCACCACCAAAATTTAATCATTTCTTCTTATCCCATTTCCAACAAACCCTGAAAATTTCACCAAAATCTGTCCATAACTTTTTGAGTTATGTTGCACACTAACGGACAGACAAACAAACAGACAAACAAACAAACAAACCCTGGCAAAAACATAACCTCCTTGGTGGAGGTAATAAAGATGAGTAGGCCATTAAATCACTACAGTAGGAACACGGACAAACTGTTAGCGTTATTATAAATTGGAATAAATCAATCAATCTTTATTTATATAGCACTTTTCATACATTAAGGATGTAGCACAAAGTGCTTTACATATAAGTTTAAAAATCAGTACCACCACACACACACACACACACACACACACACACACACAAGCTCACACATACTTAAAAAGACTGAGCACGGGAGGACCAGAAAGAAAAAGTAAAAGAGGAGGCACTGTCTCAGGGACGGTTGGCCCTTTCGTCAACGGTCGTTATGTTCCAGGTCTCATCTACGCATGCGCATTGCATGCGTACCTGTCAGAATGGCAGCTAATACGAAGCAGAAAAAACAAACAGGATGGAATATATTCATGAAAACAGTAGCGGTAAGTTGACATTCATAATATTCTTTCATATAATAACTTTTATCAATTTAAATATTTTGAACCCAGCGATCATATAGCCTGTCATATAAGCAATCAGTGCAAGTCAAGCCGAGGGGGAGTAGATGGAAAAAGATGTGAATATTTTATATGTATGATAATAATACTAGGAATTTAAATTTAAAGCTGATAACAACTCGAACAGGACAATAAGTTCTGATAAATTGTCATGAATAACAGACTCATAATTCAATAGACAGGTGAGAAGAAGTCACAAAGAATATACCTACCTGTAGTAGTTTTGGAGAACGTAGCCCCTTGTTTCTTTCTTTCGATTAAGCAGACGAAGGATCATATTAATTATTTGAAATTCAATGAGCCACATATCCAGGCTCATCCTGGAAATGTCTCGTGTTGTTGCGGTTAGCTTCATAGCGGATTCCGTCCTGAACAGGTTTAGATTCTCGTAGTTAGAATCCTCTGGCAAATGTTCAACCACGGATTTATGTAAATCTTCATTCTTGTCAACTTTCCTGTATTCGTCATTCTCCTCGGCCAGTGCCGATTCCATTAATTCTTCCAAGGATAACATTTTGCTGATGCTAGCCCACCGGTGACAGAAAAAAGGATACGCATACATACGCTATTCTGACAGGTATGCATGGAATGCGCGAGCATCATTCTGACAGGTACGCATGTAATGCACATGCGTAGATGAGCGAGTCTGACAGATACGCAATGCGCATGCGTAGATGAGACCTGGAACATAACGACCGTTGACGAAAGGGCCAACCGTGTCTCAGGGAGCCATCCACACCAGGAGGCAGCCACCGACCCCGGCAACCAGGCGCCAGCGACACAGCGCTGCATCCTAACTGGGACCCCACCCTCCAGAAAGGAGCAGACCCCAGTGAAAGAAGGCGCCACAACCACCAGAGTCCACAGCCACCCCCCGGCACGGAGGGCTCCCTCTGATGAAACACTGGAGAATATAGAAAAGAAATGTTAAAAGATATAAAAGAATTGATTAAAAGAAGCTAAGTGTAAGACATATATAAATATAATATACATATTAAACATTAAAATGATAAAACAGAAGCACTGGTTAAAAGAATCTATAGATAGATAGATAGATAGATAGATAGATAGATAGATAACTATAAAACATCAGAGTGGATAAAACAGAGGCATTAGTAATAAAGGCAAAAAACATACCTTAACAGTGGTGCTGCTTCTAAAGTAGCCAACCAGCTTCCTTGCTTTGGCCTGGATGCCAGAGAACACAGGTCGCTGGTCAAGCACCTTCTTTACAATAAGGTTCAGTGTATGGGCTATGCAGATATGGTGCTGAATCTTCAGCTCTCTCACACAGGCAGCCATATTGGGAACACCGTCAGTGACCATACATGTCACCTTATTAGTAATTCCCATTCCTCCATCAGGGAGGCTTTCACACGAGCTATATTTTCAGCAGTGTGAGACTGGGGGAATGCTTGCACTGCCAACACCACTGAGCTGAGCCTTGTTTTCTCATCCACAAAATGCCAGGTAGGCATCCATGATGATGGATGTCCACAAATCAGAAGTAAGGCTTACAGCAGCCACCTTTTCCACTTTTGCCTTAGCCTTCTCCTTTGCTGACTCGTACTTGGCCTCCACCATGGCCTTCAGAGCCTAAAGCAAAAAATACAGTGTTGAATTGTGTAACGTAAGTACTCATTCGTTTCATGCATGCACCCGTACATACCTGCCTTGTAGGGAGAACATAATTGGGATCCGGTTTGGACACCAATGTGCTGAATCCAGCATCATCCACAATACTGAAGGGCTGTGTATCCTTCACTATCATGGACACAAGGGCTTCATCCAGCTCTTGTTTTCTGGTGGCTGGTTAAAAGAGAATAAATTCAGTGTCTGTTACAAGTCTTTATTTGCACCAGGGGCGTAGAATTGCATAGGGACGCGTCCCTACCAATCTCCATCCACTACTGTGTACTCACTATCAATCCAACCACTGTCCATAGTGTTTAGTCAATGATTCTGGCACACAAAGGGTTAACAGTAGGTCTCTGCTAGAAGTCCCGCCTCTAACATAAATATCGCTCTCTGATTGGCTCTGCGGTTTTGCTAATGTACATGTGATTGGCCGTCCCCGCTGTCACTCCATCTACTTGTAAATGGAACCTGGTAGTTAGAGCGCTAACACAAGTTTTCAACATGTTTGTATTTGTTCTGTCTGGGTTGTGTCAGCTAGACGGATTTGAATATCAGTGGTGTCATTTACATGTACATTTCTAGATGTGTTTGTTTGCGTGCACGCACATGCACCTGTGCTTGGTAATTAGGACGTAAAGGATGTCAAAGAAAAGAAAACTGGTCATAAGACACTTCTTTAGGAGTCAAAGTGTAAGTTAGTTCAAGGGTCTAGCACCCCTGGCAAAAATTATGGAATCACCAGTCTCGGAGGATGTTCATTCAGTTGTTTAATTTTGTAGAAAAAAAGCAGATCACAAACATGACACAAAACTAAAGCCATTTCAAATGGCAACTTTCTGGCTTTAAGAAACACTAAAAGAAATCAAGAAAAAAAAAGATGTGGTATTCAGTAACAGTTACTTTTTTAGACCAAGCAGAAGGAAAAAATTATGGAATCATTAAAAAAACCAACAACAAAAGAACACTTCAACACACCACTAGTACTTTGTTGCACCACCTCTGGCTTTAATAACAGCTCACAGTCTCAGAGGCATGGATTTAATGAGTGACAAACAGTACTCTTCATCAGCCTGGCTCCAACTTTCTCTGATTGCTTTTGCTAGATCAGCTTTGCAGGTTGTCATGGACCATTTTCTTCAACTTCCACCACTGATTTTCAATTGGATTGAGATCTGGACAATTTGGAGGCCATGACATTAACCATATGTGTCTTTCTTCAAGGAATGTTTTCAGTTTTTGCTCTATGGCAAGATGCATTGTCATCCTGAAAAATGATTTCATCATCCCCAAACGCCCTTTCAATTGATGGGATAAGAAAAGTGTCCAAAATGTCAACATAAACTTGTGCATTTATTGAAGATGTAATGACAGCCATCTCCCCAGTGCCTTTACCTGACATGCAGCCCCGGATCATCAATGACTGTGGAAATTTGCATGTTTTCTTCAGGCAGTTGTCTTCGTAAATCTCATTGGAACGGCATCAAACAAAAGTTCCAGCATCATCACCTTGCCCAATGCAGATTCGCGATTCATCACTGAATATGACTTTCATCCAGTCATCCACAGTCCACGATTGCTTTTCCTTAGCCCATTGTAACCTTGTTTTTTTCTGTTTAGGTGTTAATGATGGCTTTCGTTTAGCTTTCCTGTGTATACATCCCATTTCCTTTAGGCGGTGTCTTACAGTTCGGTCATAGATGTTTACTCCAGTTTCCTCCCATTTCTTCCTCATTTGTTTTGCTGTGCATTTTCTGTTTTCAAGACATATTACTTTGAGTTTTCTGTCTTGACCCTTTGATGTCTTCCTTGGTCTACCAGTATGCTTGCCTTTAACAACCTTCACATATTGTTCGTACTTGGTCCAGATTTTAGACACATCTGACTGTGAACAACCAACATCTTTTGCAACATTGCGTGATTATTTACCTTCTTTAAAAAGTTGATAATCCTCTCCTTTGTTTCAATTGACATCTCTTGTGTTGGAGCCATGGTTCATGTCAGTCCACTTGGTGCAACAGCTCTCCAAGCTGTGATCACTCCTGTTTAACTGCAGACTAACGAGCAGATCTAATCTGATGCAGGTGTTAGTTTTGGGAATGGAAATTTACAGGATGATTCCATAACTTTTTCCTCAGATTTGAGTGATTCCATAATTTTTTCCTTCTGCTTGGTCTAAAAAAGTAACTGTTACTGACTACCACATCTTTTTTACTTGACTTCTTTTAGTGTTTCTTAAAGCCAGAAAGTTGCCATTTGAAATGACTTAGTTTTGTGTCATGTCTGTGATCTGCTTTTTTTCTACAAACTTAAACAGCTGAATGAACATCGTCCGAGACTGGTGATTCCATAATTTTTTGCCAGGGGTTGTAGAACCATAGAGGCTCAGTGCAGATACTGAAGAAAAGACACTATTTAATGCTAAACAGACACACTTTTTAAAGTTATTTTACTCATTATTTTAATGCATTTCTATGGAAGAGAGCAACTGTTAAAAAAACATACAAAGAAAATTTGTGGGGAAAATACAATAAAACCTCAGATTCTAAATGTGATTCTAGATGTGATTATATCCATATTTTTGGGGAATAAATTACATGTAATAATTGAAACTAAAAGCCTTTTTTGCTCAGGCAGTAACTGTACCATCAAACTCTATGATCACTGTATCCCTAATCTGTTCATATGTCATGAATCAACATATTTTTGTCAGGTAACAGACAGGAATGAGGAGGAAGAGGAGGAGGAAGAGGAGGAGAGGCTGTAAATTCACAGATGAGGTTAAATAATAATGCATATGTTAGTCATGAGAATAACTTTGGAGAATGCATTAAATTCTTGTATTGTCCTTAGATATTTAGATATCCATTATAAACATGTCAATTGCTGAATTTTTTTTCTGACTATGATTGCTTGCTTGTTTGATCAGCTCTACATGACGTGAAATTATGATTGCAAATGGAAAAAAAAACTTTGCTGCCTTGGATCACTTTTGTGTCCCCACCAATGTCAAAATCAAACCTACTACCTTGATTTGCACAATAAACAAAAGTCAACATGGAAAAATTGTGATAGTGTGTTTGTACTATTGTAATGACTTACCTTGGCTGGGTGAAGCTCCAGTTCCCTCCTTTTTCTCATGCAAGGCACGGTAATGCCTTAGCATGGATGAGGTGTTGTTATTGTACCCCAGCTCCTTGGAACACAATAAACACCTCACCTTTGGAAAAAAAAAAAAAACTGTGAAAAATACAGTTCTTCACAAGCAAACCTCATGCACCTGAAATAATGTTAGCTTTAGCTTACCTTATTAGGGGTGATCAAATCAAAATGTTCCCACACAAATCCTCCTCTTCTTCACTGGCTCCATCCTCTTACTTATCCTCTCCTCACTCTCCTAAATCTCCAAACTATCTAATTTTTTTTTTTTTTTTTTTTTTTAACCCACCACCACCACCCCTCTTCAGGGGGAAACTTTATTTTTTAATTGCAGCTTGTGCTTAACAAGAGACCAGTAACAATTTCAAGTTTACACTCATATTGTCATCCATTCCTTGCTAGTATACAAATACATTGAGGGAGGGGTTCATATAAACAAAAGTGCACAGGGACAGGACGTAACAGAGTGACAGACTGACACATGACAGTGGGACAGAACAGACATAAGACAAGTCAAATGGACAAACTAAGTGATTGTGCTCAGAGATACTAATGTGTGTTTATATTTGTTAATGATGAGTGGGAATAAGGTGTGGAAGTTGAATGCTGAGATAGAAAAGTTGGTGTTGGGGGGGGGTGGGGTGGGGGTAGTAGAAGGGGCAAGGGGGTATGTGTTCTGTTCTGAAAAGCTGTCATGTGCTTCTTCTGGAGGGCATTATTCTTTTCCATTGAAATATATTCAGCACTGAGGTTGGTCCAGAGAGTGATGTGACATGAATTCTTGGATTTCCAGTTCTGGAGGATTACTTTTTTGGCGACAGCTAGAGAAATGAGTAATGGGTTTTTGAATCTGGATGGGAGGTGTACACTGGATATGTTGCCAAGAAGACGAGTGGTGCTGATGCTGGGATTCTGGAACTCAGGATGGTGGACAGTGTTTCAGTGACCTTCATCCTAAGGGTGTGTACTGGTTGGCAAAGCCACATGGCATGAAAGTAGTTGTCTGTGCTCCCTGATGAGCAATGTGAACAGATATCTGAGTGTAATCTGAGTATGATATCTGAGTGTAACGATATATATGCTATCCAAACTCTAGTATCCAAACTTTATGCAAGCCAAGGTTATAATAATCTTGGATTTTTAATTATAGTTTAGTTCATTTAGTTTTGACTTTTTCTTCTCTAGTTCAGTTAGTTTTAATTAGTTTTTAGAGTGGGTTTGCTAGTTTTTATTAGTTGTCGTTTTTTCTGAATGCTCAGTTTTAGTTTAGTTTTAGTATTAGTTTTAGTGTTTTTCATATATTTTATCTTCCATCCTATTCAAAGAAATAAGTGAGGTTACCCTGGACACTTTATTTGGAGGTGAGGTTAGGGCAGCTCTGACTGAGCACAGACACAAACATATGTACAGTACCATGTATAAATTCACTATAGCAGGATGGAGGGGGTAATGTAGGTGGGGGTGTGATCCATACACAACGTCGTTTACGTGAAAACAAAACTGAAACTTTATATACTTACACCATTGGCCTCCCAACTTCTATACTTCTATTTTCACGTTCTATCCTAAATCAACATTGACAAAGATGAAAACTAAGGGAATTTTACACATAATTTTTATACGTTTTAGTTAGTTTTATAAACACATAATACAGTTTCAGTTAGTTATCGTTTTTTTCTTTTATTTTAGTTTTTATTTATTTCAGTTAACGAAAATATTTTTTCAATTCTAGTTTCGTCATTTCGTTAGTTTTCATTAACGATAAGTAAAGTAAAGTAAAGTAAATTTTATTTATAGAGCACTTTTCACAGACAGAGTCACAAAGTGCTTTATCAATTCAAATCAGAATCAAATTAAGTTTACAGAGACCCAACAGAATCCTTCAGGAGCAAACACTTGTGATTGATGACAGTGGCGAGGAAAAACTTCCCTTTAACGGGCAGAAACCTCGAGCAGACCCAGACTCCTGAAGGATGGCTGTCTGCCTTGACCAGATGGGGTTAAAGAGAGAGAGAGAGAGTAAAGGAGGAGAAAAGGATAGTACAGTGTACACCTCCCATCCAGTAACCTTGATCCAAACGCTGAACTGACTGCAACTCCTCATCAAAAACCCACATTTTGAACGGAGCCTGAGGGGTTTATATTGCTGTCAAACCTCGCGGCAAAATCTGAACCACTTCCCGAAGCAGTCACATGGTACAGCCGGGCAGCGAGGCTTCGGATGTCACCATTTTTGGCTCCCCTAAGTGAACCAAGCCTCGATACGCGCTTCACAGAACCACCCCCTCCATTACTCAACACATGCTCCAAAGCCTCGGCGCATCTCATAACATCAGTACAAGCGTCCCAGCCAGGTTTTTCATGTTTGTCAGTTTTGGTTCAGTTTTCTCTAAGGGTTTTTTTTTTTTTTTTAATCAGTGATTCTTTTAAGTTGTATTTTATATCCTCCTTGGGAGTACCTTTTGTTTCATCAGTTTTGGAATATTAAAATACTTTTGTTCAATCTCTATTTTTGGTGAGTCATGCATTTGAGTCCACACAACAAAAACTGGAGAGTTGAAATTTCAGGGTTAAGCATTTGAGAGTCATTTTTCACTCTCAAAGTGTAGTTTTAACTCACTGTGATTTAAATGTCATTCAGAGTTGGGGTTAATGAAAAGAGTTAGTCAAGCCCATGGAAATTAACTCAGAAGTGTTGTTTTGCGTCTCTCCATAGTTAATTTGCCTGGCCCTTGCGTTTCAAACCAGGTGAACTTGCGCAATTTCTATCAGACTGTCACTGTCAGAGAGAAAAAAGAGGAAAAATTAATTTTCTAAAAAACATTCATCAGCTTTCTTTGAATCATCCTGTTCACACTGAATTTTAAGTCATTTTTAATGGATTCACTTTATGATTAAAATTAACACTACTTTCAGAGTAAAAAGTAAGTAAAATGAGTGTTATTTTTGTTACTTTCATGGTGTTAATTTTACTCTGAGTTAAAGGAGAAACTCTGACAGTGTCAATAATAAGTCCATATGGGTTAATTTAATCCAGGTCAGTGAGATTATGAAGGGCGGCTGTGGCTCAGTTGGTAGAGCGGGTCGTCCAATGACCAAAGGGTCGGCGGTTCGAATCCTGGCTCTGATTATCCAAGTGTCCTTGACACTGATGTCACTGTGTGTGTGAATGGGTGAATGTGAGGAACTGTAAAGCGCTTTGGGCACCATGAAGGTGTAGAAAATGCACTATATAAGTTCAGCCCATTTACCGTTTATGAACTCTTGTGAGTGTTGGTAGTTAAATTAGTCAGTGTTAACTCAGGTTTCTGAGTTAAAAAGGACACTCTGGCATAGTGTTAAATAATTAACTCCAATGAAAATGTTAATTTAACTCTGTAAAGTGTGGACCTATATAAACTCTGAAAAAGAGTTAAAATCAACTCTGTGGGAGTTGATTCAACTCTCCAGTTTTTGCTGTGCACCAGTTTTGTGTCATGGACATTACACAGAAAACACATGCCATCACCCAGTTCCAATCATGTCTCAAAATGTGCCATGAAGAGAAAGGTTGGCAACGAGCACAGGCAATTTCAGTAAAAGTGGGAGATGGAATATTTTTTTGTGGAGCACAGGGGCACCCCTACGTGTCTCATATGCACAGAGGAAGTTGCGGTGTATAGGGAATACAATGTCTGTCATTACTCAGCTAGCCATGCTGAGGAGTTTATAAAATACCAGGGAGATGAGAGAAAGAACCGGGTCACCAATCTGAAAAAATGTCTATTGAGGCAACAAGATTTATTCAAGAAAGCAAACAAAGAGAATGAAGCAGCAGTCGAAGCAGCTACGTGGTGAGTGAGATGATTGGTAGGAGCGGAAAGACGTTCAAAGAAAGAGAGTTCATCAAACAGTGCATGTTTCTAGCTGCGAGTAAAGAAAAGAAACCCTTTTTTTTTTAGTGGAATACTTAATGTGGCCCAGCCTGACCCAGACTGGACCTACAGCAGACCCCAGGTCAGTGGAGTTTGAGACCCCTGGTTTACAGGGTCCTATGGTTTCATAAAAGGCACTTTCAAATTAAAATATATTATTATTATCATTAGTAGTAGTATTAGTATTAGTAGTAGTTGTAGTAGTAGTGGTGGTGGTGGTAGTAGTAGTAGTAGTAGTAGTAGTAGTAGTAGTAGTAGTAGTAGTGGTGGTGGTTGTGGTAGTAGTAGTGGTAGTGGTAGTAGTAATAGTAGTGGTAGTAGTAGTAATAGTGGTTGTAGTAATTATAATAATAGTGGTTGTAGTAGTGGTTGTAGTAGTAATAGTAGTGGTTATAGTAGTAGTGGTTGTAGTAATAGTAGTAGTAGTAGTAGTGGTTGTAGTGGTAGTAGTAGTAGTAGTAATAGTAGTGGTTGAAGTAATGATAGTAGTAGTAGTAGTGGTGGTGGTTGTTGTAGTAATAGTGGTAGTACTAGTAGTAGTAGTAGTGGTTGTAGTAGTAATGGTAGTGGTAGTAGTAATAGTAGTAGTAGTAGTGGTAATGGTAGCAGTAGTAGTAGTAGTAGTTGTATTATTATTATTATTATTATTAGTAGTAGTAGTAGTAGTAGTAGTAATGGTGGTAGTAGTAGTAGTGGTTGTAGTAGTAATGGTAGCAGTAGTAGTAGTAGTAGTAGTAGTTGTATTATTATTATTAGTAATAGTAGCAGTAGTAGTAATGGTAGTAGTAGTAGTAGTAGTGGTGATGAACCAGCAGCAGACTAAAGCTTTTCCTGCAGCCTCTATTTTTAGGGCAGTGGTTTTATGACAGGTGTCATTTTGGAACCCATGTTTTCACCTAATTAATGGATCACAACTCAGTTTTATTCTAATTAAATCAAGTTAATCAAGTAATTATTATTTTTTATTGACCAGATTCTGTACAGGGTCTGCTCAGTGTTGCAGTGGTTAGCGCTTTCATTTTCATCTGAACTTGAATCTACTTGAACTCATAAAAAAATCTATCAAACTCTGTTCTAAAACCATCTGTATGCGACACCACCAGCCAACAGGAGTGGAGCTGAGACTGGTCAGTTCACATTAGTGCAACATCCTGAAGCGTTTTCATCTCATCACCAAATCTGTGGTGTGAAGTGACTTTTAAAAGCACCACTGACATCTTTCCACTTAGAGCAATAAATATGATCTATGGAGTTAATGACGTCTGAGGAAACAACAGAGTAACACGATTAAATCCATTAGAAGACCAGATCGAAACCCCACGGCGGTGTTGTCTAAGGTTATCCTCTCTCTACTGCAGGGATGTCAAACGTGCGGCCTGGGGGCCACATCCTGCCCACCAAAGGGTCCAGTCCAGCCCACAGGATGAATTTCTGAAATTCAAAAAATATACTAAGATATTAATAATCATTTTAGTTCAGGTTCCACATTCAGACTAATTCAATCTGAAATGAGTTAGACCAGTAAAATACTGTCATAAAAACCCATAAATAATGACAACTACAAATATTTGTCTTTGTAAATGCAAAAAATTTTCATGTAATTTTACTGTATTTACACTAAAACAAACTATCATTTCATCAAAAATGTGAATAACCTGCAAAAAATATGAACCTGAACTGTTTTAAGAGAAGTCAGTGCAATTTGAACAATATTCTATCTGTTGTTAAATGTTTGATGTATTTGTAGATCCACTGTGATCTAAGTTGTAAAGCTGTTGTAATATTGTTAAAACTCCACTTATTTTTCACAAGACATTTTAGTTTGTTATTCGTGTTGTTTTAAAGCAGTGTTTTTCAACCTTGGGGTTGTGACCCCATGTGGGGTCGCCTGGAATTCAAATGGGGTCACCTGAAATTTCTAGGAGTTGATAAAAATAGTTTTAAAAATTACTCATAAAAACTTTTTTAAAATATGTATGTCATTCTAATTAAAACACCTCACACTTTTCCTAATAAAAATCCAGTTCAAATAAAATGCAGGATATAATATCTGAGAGGGCATATCTGGATTGACCTGATCATGTGACCACATGCGTTACACTTCAACCTGCTAAGGCATCTAAGAGAAAAATGTCTGTTTGGAATAACTGGGGTTTCCAGAAATTTGTGAGGTTAAAATGGGGTCATGAGACAAAAAAGGTTGGAACCACTGAGTTAAGGATCATTTGTAGATGTAGACATTTTCATAATGTAATTTCACTTTTTTCACTCTAAAATGCAGAGGAAAGTTTGGAGTTGCCATGTTTTCTTTTTCTTTTCTTTTCTTTTTTTTTTTTTTTAAATATAATTCAAGTTTTGGCCGACACGGTGGTGCAGTGGTTAGCACTCGTGCCTCACAGCAAGAAGGTCCTGGGTTCGATTCCAACACCGGTCCATGGGGGTGGGACCTTTCTGTGTGGAGTTTGCATGTTCTCCCCGTGTCTGCGTGGGTTCTCTCCGGGTACTCCGGCTTCCTCCCATCATCCAAACACATGCACTGATAGGTTAACTGGTTAATCTAAATTGCCCATAGGTGTGAATGTGAGAGTGATTGTTTGTCTCTATATGTTCAGTCCTGTGATGAACTGGCGACATGTCCAGGGTGTACCCCGCCTTCACCCGTAAGTAGCTGGGATAGGCTCCAAGCGACCCCCATGACCCTAGTGAGGATAAAGCGGGTTCAGATAATGAATGAATTCAAGTTTTTAGTTTACCGGCCGATAAGCTGTAAGCTGCTGTCATCATACAGCCTCCAGCGTTGTCGTCGTTGTCTGTCGTCCGTTACAAAACTTTCAACCATCTTCTTCTCCGAAACTACAATTCCGATTGACTTCAAACTTGGTATACAGCTTCTTTATGATGATGTCAACAAAAGTTAGTGAAATTATTTGGATCCAGCTCTGATTCTGGATTTGGTGTGACTTTGAAAAATGTCCCCATTATAAGGGATAGGAAGTGCCGCTAAGCTACAGGGTCATTAGCCCTATTTTAATTAGAGTTTTCACTTGGTACATGACAATCATCCAATGTTGCTTAATGTTAACAATGAGGGCTTCTATACAAACGTGAAAAGTATCAAAAAATGCTACTAAGTGCTACCATGACTCCCCCCCGCTCTGCAGTATGATGCTGCACTGTAACAAGGACACTGTGAAATGTACAGTAACTTGCTGGCAGCAATTAGCAAGTAAGTTGCTGTATTACATTCTACAATATACTTTTTGTATATTAAATTACAGTACCTGTAAAATACTGTAATTGTCATTACAGTACCATTCACAGTACTGTAATTGCTATTACAGTACTGTAATATGGTGATGTATTTTGTATCACAGCAAATAGTAGACTACTGTGAAATGGGAATTCGGGGTATTTTATTGAATACTCCAAAACAAAAACAAGCACTAAACTTTTTGTATGTGATATGCGCATAAATTTTGGACTTACATTTCTCATGGAACCAATAAAAACCGTTCTTGCTTTTCTATCTTTTGCATGGTGAGTAAAAATAAAGAACTGCTGTTTGAGGTGATAGTTTGGATTTTTTGAAGTAATACAGTTGAGAACATGTTATGGCAAAGGAATGGGCTGTCTGATGGCGATGTAAAAAATGGGAATATCCTTTATTTAGCGTACTCTTGAACCAATATTGATTTATTTAGGTGGGCTTTGTTTTTTGGGGGTTAAAATTCGCTTTGAGCTGAAAAGAAAGCTTGAAAATACAGTTAAAGGTGAAAGTGTGGCTTGTTGAAGATTTCTACAATTTTACAATTTCATTTCGCAGACACTTTTGTCCAAAGCGACGTACAACATAAGCAAGAATTTAGACTTGAGGAAAAACCCTTAGTAAGTGCAAAAAGTGCTTCAAGTTTGATTGGCTGCAGGCGCTGCCATCAAGTACTAGAAGAAGTGCTGATTTCTCCATAAACCATTAAAAATTTTGGCATGAAAAGCTGAATATTTAAGAAAAATTTAAAAATATACATACAAGCACTAATGTCCTGAAGAAGCTGAACATTTTAAAGTTTGAACGGTGAAAATCTGTGAAAATTGGACACATTTTGAGTAGTATTTTACTTGTAGAGTAGGTGGTCACATAACAAATACTTGCTCCCATCCCTAGTGAAGAACATTAAGAACAAATCTGTGCTTACCTCTGGAGAAATTCCAGTGATGTGGCTGCCTCCTCTGGATATTCAATGTTGAACACGTAGTATGACCCGAAGAGGGCAGCTAAAAAAAAATCCCACTCAAAATTACTGTATTTTGATTTACAGTAAAATATATTTTACTGTAGAATTCACCCGCCAATTAATTTTGCCCATGATGCTTTGCAGATCTACAGCAACATACTGTATACAGGTTCTACAGTAAGCATTTGGGTCATTATACAGTAATAATGCTGTGAAAACTACAGAAACTTGTTACAGTGTGTGTTTGTTTGTCCACCTCCAACACCGTGTAACCTTAACTCGACCTCAGCTGTTCTGCCTTTGTTTGTGTGTCATGGAAAGTTATTATCAGCTCCCACACAACCTCCTTGATGATTATGGATTTGTTTGTTAAACTAATCTCAGTGTAACACAACTAACCACGACTTTGGCAAAGGATGGATAGATGGATGATAACAGATTATGCAGGAATGTGTAATTTATATAACAGCTTCCAGAGCAGCGGTGTTTGGGAAAGACAAAGTCACTGTACAGATAAAACATGTATCATTGGAAATGTACGAGTAATAAAGTCAGTCAGTACTAAAGTCCACATCCAGTAAAATCTGTAAATGAAAGCGGTGTCACTCTTTGGTCTTTGTACTTTGCTCTTTTACAGCCTGTCATGTCTGAGTTCTGACCCAGACTTCTGAGGAAATCTTCTTTAAAACCAATCCAATCAACTCTGCGTGAAAGTACAAATTGGCAGCAGATACTGTAGATCCATAAAAAAAAAAACAGCACTTAGAAATCCCATGTGGCAGCCACTTTGGCAGCCTTGAACCAATCTGGCTGTATCTGTGCAAGGAGATGTTTAATATGCTGCTCTGTTTCTATATAAGGTCACTGTACAAGGTCAAAGCCCCCCCCCCCCCCCCCCCCCCCCAACACATATAATTATACACCCACATGCACAGACACATACATATTAAATCATACATATGCAAATCATGCTTCTTCCTGCACAGCGACCACAAAATGGCTTTTTTTTTGTAGCTATAGCTTGTATTCCAGAAGAGTCTGAGGGCCATAGATGTGTTTGAACATTTGACTGGATTCACATGTTTCTATGAGTGATCACTGGTCCAGGTGATTAAAGGTCTATTAAAGGATGTGAAAGATTGACTAAACTAGATGTTTGTCACAGGACAGGGCAGTTTTCATCAGTCGTGTGTAACCGTACATTAATTGCACTCTTGACAGATTTTGTGATGCTACACCACATCTCCATATTTATCTAAATATCTAAATTTGACTAGAGCTATGTTTTATATCTTGTTCCCATCTTAACATGTATATATATTATATCAAATACTTCAAACTATGTTCATGTCAGATAAATATGTTGTTTTTTTTCAGTGTAACATTCCAGGTCCTTCAGTCGTCTGTCAGTGGGCTCATATCCCACTTCTTGAGGTGCTTTTATTTTCAGTCTTTCACTAAAATTATAAAATTCAAAGTGACTATACTTCACTGAGTGTGATGAGAATAAACCTGAAAGATATTAAACCTCTTGGTAAAATGCTCTGAATGGCAGAGTTTGTTATGAGCTATCATTATGAAAGTGGTGGATCTGCAACATACTGCAAATGATGTCTTTTTCTATTATTCTTAATAAGAAATGACATACTGTACTTTTAATTCTTATTGTACTGTAATTTTAAAACTTAATGTTGCTAAAAAAAAGAAATTGTAGATCTAAACCATTCCATGCCTCCAATTTGCAATGTTCAGCCTCAAATGTATCTTTTTGCCAAGGTGTCCCTTTTTTTGCCCTACTTGCAGCCAAGTACAATTATCTTTATGGGGAAAACACCATTCGGAAGTGTTGAATAAGGTACACAAAGATTTAAATTTTTTTAAATGCAAGCCGATGAATGCTACCTAACCTTACCTCTCCTATCATTAGACTTTTCATGTACTAATTTTATCTGAACTTCAGGACAATGTTATGTTTCCCCCAAAACAAATTCCAACAAAATATAGACCGAGGTCGCAATTTGGGAAACTAACAAACAAAACTGCACACAAACCAAGAAAAAAGTGGGTGAAACAAAAGTAGGGCCATTTATAAGGGGTTCTAAAAGAAGACAGAATGAAATTCTCAGTCTATCAAAAAGATAGAAGAAATGAAAAGATGTGCCTTAAAACCTGTAGTGTGAAATTGGGAGTCAGTGGTCAGGATGGGGGGGGCAAAAGGGGTGAAATGTGGCCTGCTGAAAAACTAAGTGGGATGTCAACCAAGGGGACGTTGTTCTCTGGACCGTTCAGCTCCAGCTCCTTTTAAAGCCTACCTGACTAATTCCAGCCATGTGAGGGCACCATGTTGGGTGAACCTGAGAATCCCAAACATCCTGTGGCCAAGCTCTTAACACAGAGGGGAAAAAAAAAAACAATTGTAGAGTAGGGTTAGGAGCTCGCAGCTCGCCTCCAACAGGTCAGTCAAGGACCTCCTCCTTTCTACCATTTCCACCATTTCCAACAGGGGTCCCCAGCCCCAACCCCTGGTCCCTGGACCAGTACCGGTCTGTGGATCATTGGTATCGGGCCGCAAAGAAAAAAAAAATTGTGGTTAATATTAAAGCATTTTTTTCCATTAGTCTTGCGGAGATTTTATTTTGAAAAGCGACCGTTTCCGCCCTGGCCTCACAACCATCTGATGCCATTTCATGAATCAGTAGTAACACAAGCTAAAGAAATGAGCCAAAAACAAAATTCACTGGAGAAGTTTTTCGGGAAGAAACGATGAGGCTGCAGAAGGGTCACAGACTGCCTGCAAACAGAAAGCTGCATTTAGAAGGAAATATCAGGAGTCCTGATGAAGTTACAGGTTCATCGCAACAGGTGACACACAAGCACCTCCAAACTGTTCCGACACATCCATCCATGTTTGAGAAAACTTCAAACCTCTGTGCATTCTGGATTACAGTCAAAGCAGAATATGCAGATATCACCACAAAAGCCCTGAAAGACCTTCTTCTGTTTCCAACCTCATATCTTTGTGTGTCTGGGTTTTTTATACGGAACACAACTGGAGTGTGTCTCCATCAGCCCCAGATGGGACTGTCTGGTTGCAGGGAAACCAGTCCAGGGTTCCACTGATTCTGCATTAGGGTGAGTTGATATTCTACTGTAGAATCATTGTAATTGTCTGATATACAGTGTAAGTGTTTCAGATCACATGCTCTGAACTGACAAAGGTTTTTGTTATTGGAACCCCCACACCTCTACCCAGTCCACAGAAAATTTTCATGCATGAAACTGGTCCTTAGCACAAAAAAGGTTGGGGACCACTGATTTACACCATACCGGCCCTACCTTGCTAATTTGCCATCACACGGCTTTTAAACCACTTGTTGTCTTCTGGTTCAAGATCTAATCACTATGAAATCAGTATTCTCTGAGCTTGGTGTTTCTTTATCAGAAGAGAAAACTTTAGGCCATCGGTCATCCACCCTGGTCCTTGAAAGCTACTATCCTTTAGATGTATCCCTCTTCCAACACACCTGATTCAAATGATCAGCCTATCATCAAGCTCTGCAGTAGGCTGATAACGACCGTCAGGTGGACTAGAAGAGAGAAACATCTAAAACATGCAGGATAGTAGATCTGGAGGACCAGGGGTGGTGACTCCTGTTGTAGGCCCTTCAACCTCTCTTGACTGCATTGCTTGAATGCATTGTCCTCAACACTGTCCAGAAGTTCAAAAGCACACCTCTTCTCCTCCAAACTTTTTTTTTTTTTTTAATGTTGCCACCTCATGCACCAAACAGTAATGCTCTTACTTTGGGGTCACCTCAAATCCACAGGGTCATGCTTTCATTTCACATCTGCTCTCTCTCGCTCCATCCAGCTCTGGCTAAACTTGCTCACCAGTTGGAACAGCATCATCTTCTTTTATGACGGCCAGCTGTCACACGCAGGTACTTTCCAAATGTGCACAGATGCTGCTCTTCCACTGACTTTGGGGATTTCTGCTCTGTCAGGGGGTTCTCCATTACTTGGCCTGCTGAGTTTATTCACATCACTCACTCTCGTCTTCCTTCTGTAGTGGTCCAGGAAATGTACAGCTGTCATCCCTGATCTCTGTAGGGACACGAAGGATCAAATAGAGCCATCCTCACCCATTCCACTAACTCAGTGGTTCCCAACCTGTTTTGGCTTGTGACCCCATTTTAACATCACAAATTTCTGGTGACCCCAGACATTCAAAATGGAGACTTTTTTTTTTTTTTTTTTTTTGCTAAAATGAATTTGTTTTTGATCATGTAGTAGTTTGCTATACTATGTTACAAATAAAAGTTAATTTTATTCAACATTTAGTCTATATAATGTATATCATTATGGACAGAGGCAGTAAATCCAGGTGTAGATTACTGCACAAAGGGAGGATTTTATTTTCCTTGGTCAGGATATGTACAGTCAGTCCAGCTGTGATTTACAAGGCTGACAATTAATACTGAACAAACAAGAACTCAAACTATGAATTATGAAAGAGCTGCAGCATCTGAAACTGACCACAATGAACATCTGACAGATAAACAGAACCACAGTGCTTCAGCTTCAGAGTTTGTCATGTCTTTTATGTTTGTGATTGTCTCTTTCAATTCATCATATATTTTTTATTGGTAAGTTGTTGTTGTTGTTTTTTTTTTTTTATCAATTACTAGAAATTTCAGGTGACCCCATTTGAATTCCAGGTGACCCCACATGGGGTCCTGACCCCAAGTTTGAAAAACACTGCACTAACTTCTCCATGGTGGACATCGTAATCAAAGACATACGGAGCCTTGGCCCAACATGCAGAAGTCTGACTCCAGTTTTTCCATTTTCCATTTGATCACAGATTTGATCTACATTTCACATTAAACTGCCTAGCTCCTGGCACACTCTCCACCTAGTGTACAGCTTGGATTTATTTTCATTCCTTGGATACCAGGTTCAACGTACCTCCCCCTTCCTCTGACATAACCACTCTGTCCAGGTTTTTCTCCTTTGCAGATGAAAATCCTGCCAATAAGGTCTACCTCAGTGGCAACAACTTCTTTACCAAATTTCTGGTAACTATAATAATAATAATAATAATAATAATAATAATAATAATAATAATAATAATAATAATAATAGTGGATTAGATTTATATAGTGCTTTTCTATGAACAGATACTCAAAGTGTGCACAGTGGATCTATTATTCATTCACTCTCACATTCTCCCTCTGGTGGTGGTTGACTACATATGCATCCACAGCTGTCCTGGGGCAGACTGATGGGACCGTGGCTGCCAATTCACGCCTGCGGCCCCTCCCACCACCACTGAACATTCATACACCAGTGGGAATAGCAGCACTGGAGGAAAGGAGGGTGAAGTGTCTTGCCCAAGGACACAACAGCACATGGCTGGGACAGAGCGGGACTTGAACCTCCAACCCTTCGGTCTACCATCTGAGCCATGGCTGCCCACCCTACTTGGACAAACTGACCCAAATGTGTTGGAGGAGACGTTCAGTCATTCTGCGCTGCTGATGGGTTCATGGAGTCAAAGTATTTAATCAGATTAATCATGATGGTGGATTAATCCTTGTTAATGCATTCATTTTGACAGCCCTATCTTTTATATTGAAACAGGGAAGGAGTCGTTGCACCCACTGTGTTGGAACACCATGTTTCAGTGGCTCACAAAAGACTGCTTCTTCTTCTTAGGAGTCACATAAAATGATTTTACAAAAACATGAATATTTAACTAAATGAGCTGTACATGACACAGCCTGTGAGTACTGGGAATAATCTGCATTTAAACATGTTTAAACATGTTCTTGGCCATTTAGTGAGCAGTCAAGTGACGCATTTCCTGTTTGGGGCAAAAATCTGCACCCGAGGCTCTGTTTACTGTAGACTCTCATTATAAATGGTGTGGGCACTGTATAACCCCCCCTCCAATACAAGAGATAGGAGAGCCTCAGGGCGCAAACATTTGCAATACCCACAGGAGTAAATGCCACATTCCAAAAAGAATCAAGACCTTCAGAAAAGACCCTTACATGAAATCTCACAAGTTCGTCTAAACCAGGGGGGCCCACACTTTCAGCTGGATGTGGGGGTTTGAGTATGGGGCCATTATTGTAGCAATATTATTTGCAAATGCGTGTGGAGAGTTGAGTGTCCGTATTTCAATCTGTCTGTGCGCAGTCGGATTTGCAAATGTGTAAATGAATCTGTAAATGCGTGATGAGATTTGTGTGTCTGTACAACAATCTGCAAATGTGTAAAACAACTTGTGTGTGTGTAATCAGATTTGAAAAGTCAAAGTATTTTCACTACAAGACCCAGAAATACAAACAAATCATTGGTTACAAGTCAAGCGGCTTCTCGATTGGCTCTCTTTACACACGCGAATTTTGCTACACTTCTGCCGTGAGAGATCCACAAATGCGTAGTGGGATTTGTCT
Source organism: Sphaeramia orbicularis (assembly GCF_902148855.1). Classification (NCBI taxonomy): domain Eukaryota; kingdom Metazoa; phylum Chordata; class Actinopteri; order Kurtiformes; family Apogonidae; genus Sphaeramia; species Sphaeramia orbicularis. The sequence goes on along the minus strand of NC_043960.1, from coordinate 54,997,394 downwards.
GTAAAACCAGGGTTTGTGTGCCTGGGCTCAGGCTGCCCTGGGCTCAGGCTCACAGGCTCCCTCATTCCGGCTGCGTTTGGCTTTGCTCGTTCTTGTACCTGACGTGAGTTTATGTGAGTTGTGCTTGCAAGGTTCACCAACTGCCACTAAAAATCGAAGAGGAAGAAGAAGATTCACCTGGGTAAGCGACTTCCCCATGAATTATTCGTAGCCCCAAACGTCTGACCCGTCTCGTCGTTTGCAGCCATCTTTCCTTGCCCAGGTGAATCTTCTTCTTCTTCTTCTTTTTCTTCTTCGATTTTTAGTGGCAGTTGGTGAACCTTGTGAGCACAACTCACATAAACTCACGTCAGGTACAAGAACGAGCAAAGCCGAATGCAGCTGGAATGAGGGAGCCTGTGAGCCTGAGCCCAGGCACACAAACCCTGGTTTTACAGACAAATCCCTACGCATTTGTGGATCTCTCACAGCAGAAGTGTAGCAAAATTCATGTGTGTAAAGAGAGCCAATCGAGAAGCCGCTTGACTTGTAACCAATGATTTGTTTGTATTTCTGGGTCTTGTAGTGAAAATACTTTGACTTTTCAAATCTGATTACACACACACAAGTTGTTTTACACATTTGCAGATTGTTGTACAGACACACAAATCTCATCAAGCATTTACAGATTCATTTACACATTTGCAAATCTGACTGTGCGCAGACAGATTGAAATACGGACACTCAATTCTCCACACACATTTGCAAATAATATTGCTACAATAATGGCCCCATATTTGAGGTTCAAATCCTGTCAGGAGCGATAACAACAACAACATCATTAAACATAGACTAACTTCTGTTTTATTCCTACCATGTGATCTTCTTTTACTACCTCCACCCCTGGTCTAAATACATTGTCTATACTATCAATGGAAAAGACACTCATCAGGGACATGTCTGACTTTAACAATAGAGCCATGGAAAAATGTACATGTTTGAAGGAAACTTACAAATAAAAAATAAATGACTGAAAACACATACTGTGCATTTTTATTTGAATTTAAATTCATATTTTAAATAGTGGTGCATGTGCTTTGGTGTATCCTTCTGGTGGTATGTGGGTATAGTGCAACTGAAAACTGACTTGCATACTGCGCCACCAAAGAAGTAATTTCACCATCCACCGCTGGTATTCATATACATCAGTGTGGACTAGTCAACATGAGAGCATCGTGTAAGATCCTTGATACATAAAATGGTGGACTCAAATGCACGACTCCGAAAACTGAAGATTTTAACAAAAGTATTTTAATATTGAAAAAGTGGTTTGAACAAAAAGCGCTCTAAAGGAGGATATATACCGTAAATTCTGGACTATAAGCCACTACATTTTTCCCACGCTTTAAACACTGCGGCTTATACGACGATTTTACCTTGTTGCCTGCCACACCCCAGGGAAGAATCTGTCTGTTAACAGGTATGCAGGAATGGATAACATTAACAACTTAACCTTTATAAAGTTAATATTAACACACACAAAAGGGGAACTTTTAAGGAAAAATAGTAAACCTTCAAATGTTAATATTTTTTCACAAATATACAAAACAAAACTCTGAATGAAAACACCCAATAAAGCTCTCCAGAGACCGTCAGAAATTTAAAGCATCTCAGAATTAATGCGCACGTGGTGCGTAATGTTAAATGAAAATGATATTACAACAGACATAATTACTTGTTTTTAATCTTTATATTTTAAAAATAAATTAAAAGTCCTACTCTAACGAAAAACAAAAATTTGTTCACTTTCAAGTGTCTTTCAAGTCATTTTAAGTCCGTGAATCCACAGCCGGCGCAAAAGCAAGTCAATCCCATATCGGCACGAATCCAAAGGAAACCCTGATAAGTCCACCGACAAAAAAAAAGAAAGAGAAAATGGGCTTTTATTACTATCCTTTTATTGCCTCGTTTTTTGTCTTTTGTTTTTTAATCATCATATTAACAACGAATCAACCTATAGATATGACAGCAAGCTCACACATATCAGACCCATTTACATACAGGGAATAATTTCATTTGAACTCAAAGAAAACCTTTATCCAATTACCGTCCAGTTTTACGCAGTGAAAAAAAGGTTCCACTCGGTCCCATAGACTCCCACAGAAGCCAGGCTTCAACAGGGAAATGCAGTGATCATAGATCGTATAAGAAAACAGTGCAACGGGAATGTATGAGAAGTGAACAACATGGAGTCTGATGATTTGTGATAAAGCTGATTCTGAACGAACTCGTCTGTGAGATGAACGTGTTTTAACACATGTAGTCAATGAAATGTCAACACAACCAAACATATTTAACCATTTAATTTTCGTAATGATAGGGGAAGCCGGGCTTCTCTTGCAGTCTGTGAGAAATCGCCGCTGGTGGACACCCGCGGTTTATAAACCGGCGCGGCTTAGACGTGTACAAAATTGATTTTCTTTCTAAAATTAGGGTCTGCGGCTTACATTCAGGTGCGGTCCATAGTCCGCAATTTACGGTAATACTAATCAAAAGAATCTCTATGATACAGAAAGTCCTTACAGAAAAACTTGCAAAACTGGCAAACATGAAAAAAACCTGGTTTGGACACTTGACATGAACTGGCACAAGACAAAGGGAGACAGGACTATTTCTACATGAGGTAGGGGAACACAGGTGACACCAGTCAGGGGTGGGGCTAATAATCACACTGGCGGGAAAACACACAAAGGGAGGAAGTCAGGGTCTGAAACAAGAGGGAAGAGATGTGTACAAAATAAAGCAGGAAGTGCAACGACTCTAACATAAAGTGATTAAAGACGAGACATGAAACACTAAACATTAACATGACTAACACACCTGACGAGACATGACACATTGTCACTAATTATCAAACACTGAACTGAAATAAATGTTTAAAAACAGCAGAGTTTCCTTTTTCATTCCACAGTGTTTGTCATATTTACTGATCCTATGCTGCTGATCAGGTCTCAGGACTCAAATGTTGTACAGCTGCCAGTTCAGTGGTTCATCTTACCCCGCTCTCCCCTTCTTCCTCTGAATCACATTAGCGTTCCCTGTTCAATTTGCGGCTGTCATTTAATTTACACCCTCTTAATGAGTGTGCTGAGCAGTCAGGAGGAAGAGCTACACTGGCTTATGTCACTTTGTGTGTACTTTTTTTTTTTAAATCACATATTCCAACTACAGGTACAGTATATTCTGTAATGAAATTTTGACAGTTCACATTTATCCCTGCAGACATTAATTAACTTCCTTTCTAAACTGCACTACTGTTCACTGTCACTTGTCATTAACTCTGCCTACAAGTTAAAATGACATGGAGAGGTTTGTAGAAGAGTACTTCATTCAACAGTACAAACTACAAAAGCACTCGGATCAGTGTCCCCCCCCCCCCCCCCCCCATCCGTTACTTTTGAAGAAAATGGTCAGTGACCTTCTCGTACCAAGTAAAAAGAAAACATTGAAATTATGTTAAATTGAAACAGGAAGTCCAATGAGTGTGTTTTATTTACGGTGCCAGAAATGAACAAGTAATTTGTAATGGTTTCTCTCTCGATTTTACAGCAGAATGTGCGACGGTATTAAACTGAACTGTGTCAGTGAAGGAGTAGAGCTGAAACCAGCTGAAAATCAAACAGGATTCAGCCTTTCGACTGATCCTCCAATCAGCACGTGGAAGCTCAGTGTCCGCCCAGCCGAGCTTCCGCCCACAGCTCCCATTCACCCCCTGAGACGCCAAGCGTCCGGGGCCGGGACAACATCGTGGCATTTATCCAATTACTGTCCAGTTTTGGGGCAATGAAAAAAACTGTTCCACTCAGTCCCACGGAAGTGCATGGACGCTGAGCGTCTACGGACAAATGCACTGAGCAGAGATCGAATGAGAACACCAGACACGGGTCCATGTGACTTGGTGCTGTTCACACTGTCATGAACAGTGTTGGGAATAACGGCATTAAAAATAGACGTGTTACTAACACTGTTATTGTTTTCCAGTAACGGGTAATCTAATGAATTACTATTTGAAACGTTACAATGCCGTTACCGTTACCGGCAGTGAAATGTGGTGTGTTACTATATCAACTGTTATCCGTCCTGGTTCACTCAGACAGGCACTAGAAGTGTGACGTTCGCAGACGAGTCAAGTCTTTAAAACGGCTCTTTTCAGTGAATGATAAGAACCGATTTGTTGCAAATCATTGGTTTATGAGCCATTGTCATATTCAAACTGCCCACACTGCCTTCATGCTTCACCTGTGTGTCCATGAGTCTGAGTTGTCCACGCTGCCTTCACCCGAACGACTAACGACATCTACGAGTTAGAGTTGTCCGCAGCACACCCCATTCAGTTGAACGCAGCCACGTGCACAGCTAATTTAGAGGAGTTATCAGTGACTCCAGCTGACTGGACTGAAGACATTTACAGCTGGATCAGGGAGGGGTGACTGAAAAAAGAGATGTGGGATTAACTGGAGGAGCATCTTCTTAATATAAATACAGATATGCATTTACATAGTGGAAAAGCCGGGCCCTGGTGGACCCCAGCCGGGCCCTGGTGGACCCCAGCCTCACCACAGTCATGGTATTCAGTACCTGTCTGCTGTTGCAAACCGGCCCGCTCAAAAATCAGTTTCCTTTTACATATTTGAAGGTTTTTCAAAAAAGTAATGCAATAATTACTTTCCCTGGTAACTAATTACATTTATGAAGGAGTAATTCTGTTACTAATTCAATTACTTTTTTGGGAAAGTAACTAGTAACCATAACTAATTACTTTTTAAAAGTAATTTCCCGAACACTGATCATGATAGAATCACATGGGGTGAGGGGGGCAGATTTGGACTGCATTTGCCTACAGTCTGAATGTAGTTTTACTGTATTACTTTGCGTACTAGAGGGTTATGTTTGACCTATTTGATCTGCTGTTGTGTGTGACTGACTTTCATTGATGCGTTTCATGGAAAACACTTTGGTCACAGAAGTGGTTTTCAAATGTGCTACAGAAATAAACTTGAATTGAATTAAACAAATAAAGTAAAACAGTTCCCATTTCCTTCATCCACTCAGCAGACCCCAGTGTAATAGCTGCAAACTGCAACAAATTGGTTTCAGTACAGAAATGTGTTTCAAAATCTGTCTGATAGCTGTGAGAACTGTATGAAAAAAACAACAACACAATGACAGCAATTAATGCACAGGAGACTGAACTACAATTATTAAAAAGTAGAACAGATGGTGTTAGAATAATGATCTACAACTAGAACAAATATACACAACTGTTAATACTAGTACTACAAATACTAGTACTACCAGTGGATATACTACTACTACAAAGACTAGTATTAACAGTGGATTTACTACTACTACTACTACTACTACTACAAATACTAGTACTAACAGTGGATATACTACTACTACAAATACAAGTATTAACAGTGGATATAACTACTACTGTAACTGTTAGTACCAGTACTATAAACCTGTACCATCTATAGAACTATATAATAAATACTATCATAACTATATGGATAATGAATAATGATGATGACAAAAGAGAAGAAAATGGATATCACACAATGTGATTTATTTCGGGATCAGATATTTTTGTTTTACTTGAATAGAAAATCACCAACTGTGTGATTTGAACCACTGTGGTCCATGACAGATATGACATGACAGTAAGTGGACAAAATAAAATACAGGCATGTATCTGTCCACATACAAACCCAATAAACTGTGTCCAGAATAGGATTAGAGCGGTCACACCACTGAAGGAGAACAGGAGCAGCACCTCCTCCTGAGCTGTGGATGTCAGGACCTGCCGTTCGCCGTTCAGCTGAAGCACAGGGGACATGTGGAAGACAATCTGTTCAGCTTGGTCAGGGCTTTTCCCTCAGTTTTACAGGATTTGTGGTCGATGAATCCTATGATTGAATGTGTGTGAATAGACGGTGAGTTCAAACTGCTGTCCTCATAGTTGAAATGATGCGTTTGATGTCCACAGAAAATCTGAAATGTTCACTGCAGGCCACTGACGCTCCTGAACAACAGCAGTGGAACAGCCAGGACAGACACTGAAGACAAACCTATTTGACCTAATTACATTTCCTTGAAGGCTACGGCTTCATCTTGCACCACCCTCTTGGAACTGAAACACCGCTACAGGGTTTCAACAGCACTGATGAGCTCTGCAGCTGCCATTTGTTTTCTTTAACTACTTCAATAAACCTCCTGTTGTCCCACTTTGAACCTCAGAGGAAGAAAACAAATGTATGCCCTACTGCGACAATGTCATGTATGTTAGATATGTGGCTCACAACATTTATTATTATTATTTTATTTATTTTTTATTTTATTATTTTTTTAATTAGTTTTTATTTTATTTTATTTTAGTTTTTTATTTTTTTATTTATTATTTATTTTTTAAACAACATTTTTTAAAGAAAATGAATATCATAGTTCTGCAAAAAAAAATTAAGAAAACCCCCCCCCCCCCTCCAAAATAGGGATCTAACTGACAGAATTATCCTTAGATCCAGCAGTGCATTTTTGTCCTCTGTAGAGGACAAACATTTGACAGTTTTACTTAAAAACACTGTCCATTGCAAAGGACATCCTATTTAAAAATAAATGAAAAATAATTTTAAAAAATGCTTTTTGCAGTTTCCAATCAAGACAACTGTTAAATGTAAATAAGCTAAAACTTTCCCTTTCCTGGGTCTCAGAAGGTTTTTTGAATGTGTGTATAGAACTGCTGCAGTGTGGCTTTGGTGGACAGTCCCACTTATATGTGTAAGTGAATCCAACAAAAGGTCCACAAAATCCTGTTTAAATTATTTATTGTTCTGTAAGTCTTTCTGTGATTATAATGGATTGGATTTTATATAGCGCTTTTCTAGACACCCAAAGCACTTTACATTATTGATCCATTATACATTCACTCTCACATTCTCCCTCTGGTGGTGGTAAACTACATCTGTATCCACAGTTGCCCTGGGGCAGACTGACAGAAGCGTGGCTGCCAATCTGCACCTACGGCCCCTCTGACCACCACCAAACATTCATACGCATTCATACACCAGTGTGAGTGGCACTGGAGGCAAGGAGGGTGAAGTGTCTTGCCCAAGGACACAACAGCACATGGACAGAGTGGGATTCGAACCAACCCTTCGGTTATTGGATGACCCACTCTACCACCTCTTGCATTACAGTGAACAGTTTCTTAGTGCCATCCACCATAAACAAACCATGTGTTTACAAACAGAGTCAGTAGGTCACTCAGGCATCTTTGGAATTTTGTCGCAGCGTGCATTGTGGGAAGTGAAGGTTTGCACAGCCACCTGGCAGCAGGATGAAAAAGAAACAAACACGATGCGGAAACAGTTGAAACGCGGAAACAGTTGAAACGCGGAAACAGCTGGAGGAATATGCATAGAGGGAAGGGAGCTCCTGACGTTTCCGTGTCGTGTTTGTTTCATCCATATAATATCAGATGGTTGCACTACCACTGTCAGGCGGCTGTGCGAACCTCCATTTCCCACAATGCATGTCGTGACAAAATTCCAAAGATGCCCGAGTGACCTCCCGGCTCTGTTTGTAAACACATGGTTTGTTTATGGTGGAGAACACTCTGAAATTGTTCACTGTAATGCAAGAGATTCAGGCGAGTAATGACAGAAAGACTTAGGGATTCATGATACTGAGGATATGACTGAGGTTTGACAGATCTGATGAAAAATTGGTCACGAAAGTCTCCAGCACTTTTAAACTGATTCTGTCTGAAATCAGTGGGATTTTATTTCTTGTACTAAACACTGTTTGATACAATTCTAGCATTTTTGTCTAGTTTTAAGACACATTATGGTTTTTTAGTTGATAAACTTTTTTGCTTGTTTTAAGAGTTCTAAACAGTAATTTTTTTTCTGATCCCACTGACAGATTTTTTTTTGCTCAATATAAGACAATGTGACCAGATATAGGAATATTAGGCTGATGTCTAGCAGGGCATTTTTTGTAGTGGGAATATATCCTATATATACCGCAAAAAAAAAAAAAAAAAAAAAGTAAATTGTTAAGTCACATTAAGACCGTTAAGACTTTTGCCTCCACAACCGGGCCCCAGATAAGCAGAAGAACGTGGATGGATGAATATATCCTCAATATACCGTATGTCCCAAAAAAAATTACAATAGGATTTTCTATAATGATAACTTTAAAAATAGTGAATCAATCTAAATGCAATGTGAGGGTATGAAACTATAACTTATTACCTCCATCTTGCAGAAAACCCCATTTAATTTGCTTCAGTGGTCACAGAGAAATGTGGATCTGTGTAAAGCATGTCAGAAGTCCCTTCACTCTGAGTTCTGTAAGGAGATATGTTGTCCATTGTGTTCACGCTGTACAAATACAAAGTTATTCATTGTGTTCTCGCACAAAAATATCTCTTTTGAAAAAGTGAAGGGAAGTGAAACAAAATGAATAATGAATTACTTCAAAAAGGAAGCAGATTTCTGAGTTTTTCAAACGTTGGTAAGGTGCAAAAATGAATGATTAAAGAAAGATATTAAATTTTGAACTCATGGAAGACTAGACTGAGCTTGTTCTACTTTTTGGCTTTGTGTTTCTGTTTTCTCTCTTTTTTCATCAAGATGATCATGAACAATAATACTTACATATTTACACTGATCTATTCCCTTAAAAACAAAAAAAAAATTGGTTCTTGGTTAAAACAAAATAATATAAATGTTCACACCCTGTCAGTTGTTAGCAAATTATTTTCACTCATATGGACGCCAAGAAGATCCAAGTGTCAAACTCAGAAGAAACAAAGTCATGACATGTTTTACAGATCCATATTTCTCTGTGACCACTGAACCAAACTAAATAGGGTTTTCTGCACAATAGAGGGAATAAGTTATAGTTTCATACCCTGAAAAAGCATTTAGATTGTTTGCAGATGCAGAAAGTCTGATTGTAATATTTTTGGAACATACGGTATTAGTGCAGTCTACATTTCATTTATGGGGAGTTCATCATTTGCGTGTGGGGAGATGATGTGGGGAAGTTGAATTTGTCTCCCTGAACACTGTTCCCTACTGTAAACAAATGCATCTGACAGATTCTAAAGGACAGATTCACTTCAACACTGTGAGTCTCCTCCTATAGTAGACAGACCAGCACCACACTGTAAAAAAAGACACCCCCTATCTACTCCAAAAAATTAAGGCAACACATTACAAGCAATATTATTAATTAAATTTCACTCTGTTTGGTATTGAGTAAATGTTAATTAAATGAAGCCCTTAATAGTTATCCATTTAATCTGACTAGATTCGAATGCTAAACAAAATAGAATTAATTAAAACCTAAACAATAATACTGAGTTGATATGACAAAGATAAACTTCTAAATGTGTAACTAGTACTTATAAAAATTTCTTTAATTTTCCATTTCAATGATACATAATTGAGAAATAATCATATACATTGATCAGTGCATAAATTTGAATTCAATCAAAGCAATTAATCAGGTCTAAACATTATTTTGTTTTAGGAATAACAGCGCTATAAGAAATTTAAAAATGCTCTACTCAATGAAATATATTTATGCTTATATTTACTGAGTACATTTGAAAGCTGTAAGATCATTTAAATTCACTGTTAGATAAAATGACATCTGTACATGAACTGTTAATGCATTGTTCGGCCTATGGCTTTCACTCATGGTGCAACTTAACAAAAATACAAAACAAACACAAAAAGGCCAATAAACACTGACATACACACATTAACCCCAAATTCACACCAACACCCCAACCCTGCTGAACCCCTGCACAGAAAAACAACACATAATCAAGCAACATGCCCCATACCCACAATGCACTGCAGCAAACGTGTAACAATATGCAAATAGGGCACATCATGACGTTCTATGTAATAAAACTTACTTTTTTTAAGTTGTTGTTAGAGATGAAAATTATTGAGTCAGAATGAGTAATGATTAAAGTTCTTCAAACTGATGGGTATAAGTGGATATCTTAAAAATATAATTTGTTACTCAAATACTCATTTCTTTTTGTGAAATGAATGTAAATAATAGATGTAAATATAAGACAAAATTAACTGTTGGATTTTTAAGCATTTATTTTGGTACGTCCAACTCAAATAAGAACTTAAGTGATTTTCACAGATTTTATTAAGGTAGTATACCTTTATATTATTGTCATATTTACTAAGGCCCTGAGTTATTTTTTAGAGCGTACTAGCCCAGTGACAACAAAATTTTTCCTTACTTTAGCCAACCAGGAATTGTGCAAGGTGAGCAATGGGGGAGAAGATGAGCATTCTGGACTCTTTTCAAATGTGATGTGATGATAGTATGCTGCACTGAAGAAAAAAAAAAGCACTTTGGCAGGAAATGCTTTTCATTTAAAAATTGCCTGATTACATTGATTTGAATTCACTCAATATTCTCTGTGTTTGGAATTAAATAAACAGAATACTTATGTTTTATTTAACTACAATGAGTAGATTTTATTTCATACATTTTTATTTGAAATTTAATTAAATAATTGCCACAAAACCAAAGACACAATTATATTGAATATATTTTACCAAATACATTAATTAAAATCTAAATGACCGAGGAATCATTTATTACAGTGCAGGATGAAGGCAGTTAAAAATAAATAAAAGGGAACATGTTTTATACATGAGGTTTAACATCTTTTTATAGAATTAAATAGTAGGTTACTGTGTTACTGTGCCTGTTTCTTCATTTCTTCTATCCTATTATCTGTGTTAATATGGTATTTGGACTGGATGTGAACGTTGCCCTTCTTTGTTTTTTCCAAGTGTTTGTGCATCATGAATATGATATGAAAGAGGCACAGTTGGAGCAGACTGCACCGCTGTCAGATGGAGTCGGTCTGGTGGAGGCTTTAATGAAACTGACTGAACCGTGGAATAGAAAAGAACTAAAACAACACAGGGCTACTCTGTCAAAATCAAATAATCCACACATTAAGTTCACAGCAGCCAGCATCAAACTCACTTTTAAACCCCAGAGTCCGATGAAATATATGGAGTGGATGTCCTGTGGTGTAGGTCGTGTAGATTTAATCCATCTGTACATATATCTGTACTTTTATGTTAACTTGTATGTTGTTCGATTGCACTTTGTGATTTATTTATATTAAATATTTCAGTTTGTACAGAAGTATTTGGGGATCCCTGGCTAAGTGCAGCTATCCATGATACGGAAACTGAAATTTAATTCTGACGTGGTAAATTAGGGGCAGCACAAGTCACTTTTCCATTGGACATCTGCACAAAACTTTACTGATATTTAATAAATGTTGAAAAAATAGAAGTGCGTAATGTTGGTTTTTCCATTAAATCACAAATACAATGATTTGTTTGATGTCACGAGAAGTCATTCCATAAACATGATGACAAACATAAATATCATGTTGATTTACAGATATATTTATTATTATTATTATTATTATTATTATTATTATTATTATTATTATTATTATTATTATTATAGTATTTTCCTTCTATCTCATTCTAAATTAAAAAATGATTCAGTTTACTTGAACGTGCCCACACACACTGCATCATGTTTCTTTTAAAACCTCTTCTTCTTCGCTTGTTATAACATCTGTCAACATCCGTTTTTTTTTTGTTTTTTTTATTCAGGTGACTCTAGTTGCAGAAAAAGGTTTTTCCATTGCAGTTTTACGTGATATACCAATTGCGTTACACCCAAAAAACCCTTTCATCGAAATCGCAATAACTTTTAATCAAAAAACGAGAGTTTTGATGAAATTCGACTTTAATCTCATAAAAGCACAACACTTTTTTTGGTAAAATATGAGTTTTTTTTAAAACTACAACTTTATTTTCAGAATATTATGGCTTTATTCTCAAAATATTACAACTTCATTCTCGTAAAATTATGACTCTTTGTATTCGACTTTATTCTCATAACATTACAGGTTTTTTCTCGATATTTTACGACTTTATTCTCATAGTGACAAGTGTTTTTAGTTTCTCATGTGGCCCTAATACACTGTCGTACATTTCAACTCTACTATAGAGATTTAATCTATATGTATACACATACAGTACAGGCCAAAAGTTTGGACACACCTTCTCATTCTTTGCATTTTCTTTATTTTCATGACTATTTACATTGTAGATTCTCACTGAAGGCATCAAAACTATGAATGAACACATGTGGAATTATGTACTTAACAAAAAAGTGTGAAATAACTGAAAACATCTCTTATATTCTAGTTTCTTCAAAGTATCCACCCTTAGCTCTGATGACTGCTTTGCACACTCTTGGCATTCTCTTGATGAGCTTCCAGAGGTAGTCACCTGAAATGGTTTCCTAACAGTCTTGAAGAAGTTCCCACAGATGCTTAGCACTTGTTGGCCCTTTTGCCTTCACTCTGCGGTCCAGCTCACCCCAAACCATCTCGATTGGGTTCAGGTCCGGTGACTGTGGAGGCCAGGTCATCTGGCGCAGCACTCCATCACTCTCCTTCTTGGTCAAATATCCCTCACACAGCCTGGAGGTGTGTTTGGGGTCATTGTCCTGTTGAAACATAAATGATGGTCCAACTAAACGCAAACCGGATGGAATGGCATGTCCCTTCAGGATGCTGTGGTAGCCATGCTGCTTCAGGTTGCCTTCAATCTTGAATAAATCCCCAACAGCGTCACCAGCAAAGCACCCCCACACCATCACACCTCCCCCTCCATGCTTCACGGTGGGAACCAGGCATGTAGCATCCATCCGTTCACCTTTTCTGCGTCGCACAAAGACACGGCGATTGGATCCAAAGATCTCAAATTTGGACTCATCAGACCAAAGCACAGATTTCCACTGGTCTAATGTCCATTCCTTGGGTTTCTTGGCCCAAATAAATCTCTTGTGTTTGTTGCCTCTCCTGAGCAGTGGTTTCCTAGCAGCTGTTTGACCATGAAGGCCTGATTCACGCAGTCTCCTCTGAACAGTTGTTGTAGAGATGTGTCTGCTGCTAGAGCTCTGTGTGGTATTCATCTGGTCTCTAATCTGAGCTGCTGTTAATTTGCGATTTCTGAGGCTGGTGACTCAGATGAACTTATCTTCAGCATCAGAGGTGACTCTTGGTCTTCCTTTCCTGGGGCGGTCCTCATGTGAGCCAGTTTCGTTGGAGCGCTTGATGGTTTTTGCGACTGCACTTGGGGACACATTCAAAGTTTTTGAAATTTTCTAGACTGACTGACCTTCATTTCTTAAAGTAATGATGGCCACTCGTTTGTCTTTACTTAGCTGATTGGTTCTCGCCATAATATGTATTCTAACAGTTGTCCAATAGGGCTGTCAGCTGTGCATCAACCTGACTTCTGCACAACACAACTGATGGTCCCAACCCCATCAATAAGGCAAGAAATTCCACTAAGTAACCCTGACAAGGCACAGCTATGAAGTGGAAACCATTTCAGGTGACTACCTCTGGAAGCTCATCAAGAGAATGCCAAGGGTGTGCAAGGCAGTCATCAGAGCTAAGGGTGGCTACTTTGAAGAAACTAGAATATAAGAGATGTTTTCAGTTATTTCACACTTTTTTGTTAAGTACATAATTCCACATGTGTTCATTTATAGTTTTGATGCCTTCAGTGAGAATCTACAATGTAAATAGTCATGAAAATAAAGAAAATGTGAAGAATGAGAAGGTGTGTCCAAACTTTTGGCCTGTACTGTATGTACAAATTTTTACGTTGACTTGCATCAAGTTCTATTGCAGTTTATAATTATTTTATACTGAATACTGTATATACATACACGTGATACATATACATACGTACACTTGATATACATATCAAGTCAAAGTCATCTTTATTGTCAGTTTTGTCATATGTACATCACATACAGAAAACTGAAATTACAAAACTCTAAAGCCACACAGTTCAGAATAAACATAGTAAAAAAAATACAAAAAATATAATAGAACAGAACTATAAACATACACAGAAGTGTGATAGTGTTTGGGGATCCCTTATAATCTGTGGTGCTATCCATGGTACTGAAACTAAGGTTTAATTCTGACATGTTAAATTAGGGGGAACACAGTGATGAAGTGGTTCCCCATGTCTGCATTTTGGTTCTCAGCTGGAAAAAGAGTTGGTTTTCCCTTGAACAAAAGTGTGAATAATTGTGCCTGTATCATATTCCACAAGTTGGAGTGAAAGGATGGAAACAGAAACAGTGCAGGTCTGAAAATAATAAGTGCAATATCTGTTGATGAAACACTTTTTTTTTATGTCGACTATACTGAACACTGCAAAAATCTGAATCTGACCAAGTGTATTTTTCTCATTTCTAGTCCAAATATCTCATCACACTTAAAGTAAGACATAATCACCTAAAGCGGAACTTTTCAGTGAGATATAAGAACTGATTTATAGACAACAGATCTGGAAAATATTATTTCAAGAAATCTTACCAAGATAATTTTCACTTGTTCCACTGGCAGATTTTTTTTGCTTAATTCGAGCATTAAGTGTCTTATTTTGTTTTGCATGATCACACCCCCTGTTTGTTTTTTTGTTTGTTTTGTTTAATTTACATTGAACACATTCAGTGTTGCACCAAAAAAAAAGGTGCAACACTGAATGTGTTCAATGTAACTCAGTAAAAAGGCTGATTTCATCCATATTTCCATTTCCATTTGACAGTTTTAGAAGAACCAATATCCTGTGGTTCATTTTCAGGTTATTTCATTTTCTTAATGTCCTTATAGTTTGGAGACACAGCGGCTGAAACCCTGATGTGCTCAGGAGCAGGAGAGTGAACACGGGCCCAGTGATGCTTATAAAGACGTATGGGCTTGAATGTGGGCCTTTAGTGCTCAGGCGGTGCCAGGCAGATTGCAGGATACTAAACTCATCACATCCCCTCCAGAGCCATTCACTACACACAGCACTTCAGCTAACTGCACAGAAAAGAACAGCAAATTGCCTTGAATTTTGGAAAGCCAATTTAATCATACAGCACACAGAGAGAGGGGGGGTGAGTGTGATGGGAACTGCAGCAACTACAACCAAAGAATAAGCAGGTTGGTTATAGGGTTAGGTTGGTGTCCAAATATTCATATACATCAGACAGATCTGTGTTCGTTAAGGATGGGAATCGATAAAAATTTAACAATTCCGATTCCATTATCGATTTTGCTCATCGATTCGATTTCTTATTGATTCTCACCGGGTGAAGGAATAAAAGAGTACAAACGGGTGTGTTTCTTATATATTTCCATCTCTGCACAGAAAGTATAACATAAACAGTATGTACAAATAATAACAACAGATGACACCAGGACCGGTTCGGGGGGGTGTACAGTGAAAGTGAAACTTAAGATGCTTTACTAATTCCTCTATTGCTGCATTTCTACTACGTGAAACCGGTTCGACTCGGCTCGGCTCGGCTCGGCTCGTTTCCCATTGTTGTGCACCTCATTTCCTTTCCCCTACCTTCGGAAACTTGTATTTGAGGGTGTACGACGTTTGTTGCCCACACTGGAACTGGAACCAGCCCGGCGTTCACTCTGCCGCTACATTCACAAGCGCCACTAAGTAGAGTATCAAATATGTGACGTTCCTGTAAATGAATCACATGCTGTGGACAAATGTTTGAACATACTGGAGGGATTCCACCCTTTGGAAGAAATGGAAGCTTTGACAGTTTTACAAGTGGACCTGGTGTCATCTGTTTGGACCTGGTGTCGTCTTTTTACACCGTTTCTGCCTCAACACCATGTTGGCTACATTCTGGCCAAAACAATGCAGCGTACGCGTGACGTCATTGCGCATGAGCAATGAAGGCGGACTCGATGAGCAGAATCGTTAAGCAGGCAAACGATTCCAAGGAATCGAGCTACTGGGATTCAGTTCTCAAAAAGAACCGGTTCTCGATTCCCATCCCTAGTGTTCGTATTAGTCTGTAGTTGTACAAAAATAGATCTGTGTAAACTGTTGAATGAGTTTAATCGTACAATAAATGTATTGTGTATATTTTATCAGAATACGAATGAATACGTTTGGGCAAGAATTGGAAACAGGAAATCCAGCTGTACGATTGTTCTTTCTCCATCATGAATACAAATTCACCAACATGACTCTACTGTCCAAAATCCGTCCCCACTTCACAGACATTATTTCTGGAGCAGAGGATCCATGGATTCACAGACTGACCATGAGTTCAGGTTCCTTCTCTGTGGTCACAACATTGGACTAATGGTTGGATTGGACCTGGTTTAGTTCTCTGACTTGGTCGTCCATCTTGGACAATGATCCTGTCTGATCTGGACCTGATCTGGACCTGATCTGGAACCTGAACTCATGGTCAGTCTCTGGAATTGTACATTTTTATTTGGACAAACATTGTCTGAGGTCTGGTTGAGTTCATTTTATTATTCAAACAAAAATGTAACTTATTTTTAAGTTGAACAAAAAATCATTCAAGAAAAAGCAAAAAATATTGTTACAATATTGATATTCCTTTCAATAAAAGTTATAATTGGGCCACTAGTACAATGTTGTTGAGGTTGGGGGGGGGGTAGATAAATCCACAATTGATAAAGAACTCTAACTAGTCCTAGAAACGTTAGCTTACCTTGCTGATCACAGGGGTCATGCTAACAAGCTTCTGGAAAGCCGAGTTAGGGTTAGTAATGAGCATAGGTCCATGTGGACAATGGACTGTCTTCTGCCGTCTTCACCCTTTGGCTGAACACCAACAGAAAATAGAACTTTACAGACACATTTTTGATTCCTTAAGGTCTCATGGTCTGTTTTGTTTTTGTTTTTATTTCAACTGAGCAATTAAATTATGGGTGAAAAGTGTTTTATAATGCAAGCACTATTGAACATGTACAGAGTAAAATAGGGCTGAAAGAGCCTTACACTACTGCGATCTGGTAATTTAATGGATTACTTTTGTGACGCGTTACTCCCAACACTTTACGTGATGACCATGAAAAGATGACAAACATGTATGAAACAGTTTCGATCAGCAGATGGTTCTGGTCGGTGATGGCTGTTTGGGTCTTTATGGGTTAATGAGAACATGAGGACTGGTCTGTTTTTACATTAATTAACAAATTGCTTCATCATGTAAATGCAAATGTAGTTCAGTATTGGCTGTTGAGCACCAGCAGTGTTAAGGCTCTGTGGTCCTTCAAGGTGAAGTGGGTCATGACTGATGGTTAGTCGTTACAGACACTGGTTTAGAGGAACAATGACAACAAAATGGACCAGAAACACTTCATCACTCTGTGTCTTCAATCCATGAATGTATTTACATGTTGTGAAAACATATGGTAACATTACAAAGTGGTCAACGCTTTATTGTCACAACTTTTGAACACAGACAAATGAAATATACTTGACCAGAAAAAATCCCATTTATTGTGCTCATAGCGTCTACATAAAAACAAGCCCTGGTAAATTTCACACCACTGCTTCCCTGTTTGATTTTCATGTTCTCTTCTGTCCCAGCCTTTTCTATTTTGGGTTTGTACGTTAACACACAAATTAACACACAACCAGTCTTACATAATATAGTTCATTTTTCAGAGCTCTCAGATTGGCTTTTTGTTCATTTGGTTTTAAACGCCACATTAAAGGTCCATTAGTGTATTCAGCCTTTATTTAGCACCATGGCCTGTTTCAGCAGCAGTGGCAAAAATCACCAAGATGCAATAAAACCACAGCAACAAACCAAACCAGCGTTTAAAGGTGCAGGAGACTTTTGTGACCAATTTTTCATCAAATCTGTCAAACCTCAGTCATAGCCTAAGTATCACGAATCTGTAGTCTTTCTGTGTTTACTCACCTGAATCTCTTGTAGTGATGGGACTTTTGGCTCTTTGAAGGGAGCCGTTCAATCAGGAGTCATTCACTGAAAAGAGCCGTTCAAAAGACTGGCTCTTTTATGGTTTTTTTTGCATTATTTTGAAACACCATGTTTTAATGACTAAATAGGCTACATGTGATGATTGACATTTTAAAGGTGTTTAACTGGCGCGGCAGTAAATATTATCTTACCGTAAAAAATAATAGTTAGTTCAAATGTGTGGGCTAAATCCATGACATGAGTGGTGATATTAGGCAAATGCTGGAATTTGACAAAAAACATCACTGTACATTATGTGGACTAGTCTGTCGCCTAAAAATGAAGAAGAAAATAAAACATTATCTTATGACATAACATTTTATTCTCCTCAAAACAAGAACAATAAATGTGTGTAAACATACGGGAAAAATCGCACAAAACACAACTACAACATACTACTTTTTCTTTGGCTCATTACTCACAGGTGGTCACTCACTCACTCACTTTCAAACTTTTCTCTGGTTTCGTCCAGTCTTCCAGCTCCGCCTCCTCAAGTATGCTGATGCTCACCTCACATTTCAAACTGTTGTTTTTTTTTTTTTGCTAACTTCTTGCCATGAGACATGTGCAGTGTGCAAACACTATTGTTTTTCTGCTCGAACATTCTCCTCCTGCCCAATGCCTCCCCAGTGACGCTAAATTAACAGGCAATCGGACACTCCCTCCTTAAAAAAAAAAAAAAAAAAAAAAAGGAACGGCTCTTTACAAAGACTCGGTTCCCATCGTTCATTTCAAAGAGCCTTTCAAAAGATTCGATTTGTTCGTGAATGTCACATCACTAATCTCTTGCATTACGGTGAACAATTTGTAAGTGCCATCCACCATAAACAAACCATGTGTTTACAAACAGAGCCGGGAGGTCACTCGGGCATCTTTGAAATTTTGTCGCGACGTACATTGTGGGAAAGGAAGGTTCTCGCAGCCACCTGACAGCAGCAGCGCAACCATATGGTATTATATAGATGAAACAAACACAACGTGGAAACAGCTGGAGGAACATGCGTAGAGGGAAGGGAGCTCCTGCCATTTCCGTGCAGTGTCTGTTCTAGCTGCTGCTGTAACAGAGCCTTCGCTTCCCACAGTGCATATCGTGACAAAATTCCAAAAATGCCCGAGTTACCTCCCGGCTCGGTTTGTAAACAAGTGGTTTGTTTCTGGTGGATGGCACTAAGAAATTGTTCTCTGTAATGCAAGAGACTCAGGTGAGTAATCACAGAAAGACTTACAGATTTATGATACTGAGGATATGACTGAGGTTTGACAGATTTGATGAAAAATTGGTCACGAAAGTCTCCTGCACCTTTAACTGTTAGATGAACAAAGTGAGTCTGTGCCCTTTAATTCTGATAGAAACTGCACTGATAAATGACATTTAGAGGGAAAACCAAATCCAGTGTGAGCCGGTGCTTCATACCAGGTATGTTTGATGTTGCTGTTATCTTGATGGTACATGACACAGCATCATAAAAGACTTAACAGTCAGCTAATAAAGTAGACAAACAGTACCTTTTTAAGCATAACCCTGTGCACTGTCCCCTGATGACTCTGACTTTACACACACAGACACACACATTCCCTCCTCTGCTCATACACTGGACCCATGGTTACCAGTAATGTTTACTTTACTAAGCACTGTCACCGATTTACTTACATAAGCTCCACAATGGTCAATGTCCATTATGGCATCGTAAAATCTGAACTAGGAGTGTTCTGTAATTAAATATGATAGTTTTAGATTATGTATATAATATAATATAATATAATATAATATAATATAATATAATATAATATAATATAATATGATAATGTGTATATATGTATACTGAATCAACCCAAAAACAAATTAAACAAGTGGTGTCAGACACAACAAACCCCGCCCCTCACACATATTGTAGCATATTTTGGCATCGATCCAGCTGATGTCATCATATGTGGGTGTGTCCTGATATAATCATGTCTATATACATGTACGTATGATGATGTCATCAGTTGAACCAAAAAAGGGCTAACATTGAGATGACTTAAAGACAGATTTAGTGTTGTTTCAGTTCTATACCATATTTACCTTATGCTTTATGTCTGAGTGATGTATAACAACTGCCTCTATATATGTGCCAAGTTTGAAGTAAATGAAAACAAAATGGATGTTTTTATAAAGATTGGAAATTTCGACCATTAGAAGTAAACGGGGAGAAAAGATTTTAAAAATTCATAAAAAATTTTAACTTTGACCTACTTTTCCCAAAATGAAATCACATCTGTTCTGGGTCACTGGCAATATATGAACCCAATTTATTATGAATTCAACCAATAGTTTTGCTGCTAAAGTGTAAACAAACAAACAAACTGAAACAAAAACAACAGCCCTTGGCTCCCCTTTGGGAGGTGGGGTAATTAACATAATTTAGGGCAGTGTTTTTCAACTTTGGTGTCGGGACCCCACATGGGGTCGCCTGGAATTCAAATGGGGTCGCCTGAAAATTTAAGTAATTGATGAAAAAAAAAAAAACTAATAAAAAGTATATGTTGAGTTGACAGAGCCAATCCCAATCCACGAAAGACACGACAAACTGTGAGGCTGAAACTTCAGCACTGTGGTTCTGTTTATCTTTCAAATGTTCATTGTGGTCAGTTTCAGATGCTGCAGCTCTTTCATAATTCACAGTTTGAGTTCTTGTTTGTTCAGTATTAATTGTCAGCCTTGTAAATCCAAGCTGGACTGACTGTACATATCCTGACCAAGGAAAATAAAATTCTCCCTTTGTGCAGTAATCTACACCTGGCTTTACTACCTCCGTCCTCAATAATATACATTATATAGACTAAATGTCCTCTTAAATTAACATTTATTTGCAACATAGTATAGCAAATTATTAAATGATTAAAAACAAATTAATTTTAGCAAAAAAAAAAAAAGTTTCAGTTTTGAATGTCTGGGGTCACCAGAAATGTGTGATGTTAAAATGGGTCATGAGCCAAAAAAGGTTGGGAACCACTGATTTACAGTTTATGGAGACCACAGGGAAATGTTGGAAAATGAAGAATTCCATTGAAAAAAGACGAATGCCACTCCTTTAAATAAAGAAAATGAAAGGAATTTCTGATTGATTCCTGTATTTGGTACATTTTAAAAATCCTACCTACATGTTTATTAGTGTATGCCTGCAGCATAATCAGAACAATTACAAGTAACTCTCACCATTTTCAGGCAGCATTTTTAATAATTAACTAACCAAGTCCCACATGCATGCACTGTTTCATTTTAAATCAGTGGACTGATGGAGTTGATGACTCCTACTCTACTCAGTGTTCCCTTTTCATATAAACACAAGCTGTTTTTCCTGACACTCTGTTGATCTAATGTTCTGTTTGACTGATATAGATGGAGCAAAAGCTGTGTGAAGATTACTACACTGATTGTTTTTATTAGTTTGTTTATGCGGTACATGCTGTATAATCGTACCACTGAAGGTGGATTAGGAGGGTGATAACTGCAGTGTATGTAGGATACAGGCTCAATCTGGACAACTATTGATCTAATGAGTGTGTTTGCTGGAGTGGAATTACTAAACAGGTCTGGGATGGATTTATGGCTTCATTAGTTTGCATTTGGACGGGAGAAAGTGGAGCTGCAGACCTGGGGGTTACAAACTGACAGACCACTATTCTTTACATGTGTAGTAAAACTGGAGAATATGAATGAGGACGTCTCCACATTAAAGCGTCAGAGGCATGAGCTCCTTGGAATCTGCTGATCTCCAGAGAAGTCCAGCCCCTCTGCTGTAAATACCAAAGAGTATTCAAATCCAGTCCTCAACAGCTGGTACCCTGCATGTTTTAGATAGTCCCCTCTTCCAGCCACACCTGGAAACCATTACACCATTATCAGGCTTCTGCAGAGTTTGATGATGAGCTGATCATTAATTGAACCAGGTGTGACTGGAAGAGGGAAACATCTAAAACTGTTAGAGATGGGAATCGAGAACCAGTTCTTTTGAAGAACCAGATCCCAGTAGCTCGATTCCTTGGAACTGTTTGCCTGCCTGCTTAATGATTCTGCTTATCGATTCCGCCTTCGTTGTGCATGCACGATGACGTCACACGTACTCTGCGTTGATTTGGTCAGAACGTAGCCAACATGGTGTTGAGGCAGAAATGGTCTAAACAGACGACACCAGGTCCACTGGAACACTGTCAAAGCTTCCATGTCTTCAAAAGGGTGGAATCCCTCCAATATGCTCAAACATTTGTCCACAGCATGTGA
The DNA here is from genome assembly GCF_902148855.1 of Sphaeramia orbicularis. Classification (NCBI taxonomy): domain Eukaryota; kingdom Metazoa; phylum Chordata; class Actinopteri; order Kurtiformes; family Apogonidae; genus Sphaeramia; species Sphaeramia orbicularis. The sequence goes on along the minus strand of NC_043960.1, from coordinate 54,975,157 downwards.
TTCATTTACAGGAATGTCATATATTTGATATGCTCCTTAGCAACGCTTGTGAATCTAGCGGCAGAGTGAACACCAGGCCATCATCCGGGCCCAGTCCCAGTTCCGGTGCGGGCAACAAACATTGTACCCCCTCAAATACAAGTTTCTGAAGGTAGGGGAAAGGAAATGAGGTGCACAACGACAGGAGACGGGCTGAGTTGAACTGGTTCCACGTGGTGGAAATGTGGCAATAGAGGAATTAGTAAAGCTTCTTTAGTGTCACTTTCACTGAACCCCCCGCAAACCGGGCCCGGCATCATCTGTTATTATTTGTACATACTGTATATGTTATATTTTCTGTGCAGAGATGGAAATATAAAAGACAGTTAGATAAGGAATCAGAATAATTAAATTCTTATCAATTCCCATCCCTACCAGACATAGAGGACCGGATTTGAACACCCCTGGTCTATAGTGGTGTAAGAAAACATTAGTTCTGCAATATATCATGATATTTCATTTAACAATACTGTATTGATATTAAAAAGTAGTGTATCAATATTTTTTTAGGTATTTATTCAAATGCAGATATGGTGGAGGTTCATTTTAGTTTTTTACTTTAGTTTTTTTATTTATATTTTATTTATTATTATTTAACACTGTTTTATTAAATAATGTTTGTTCCTTTGTTAGGATCGCACCAAAATACTGTTCTGATGTTAGTTCTGAACTAATAGAATATGAACATTTGAACAGGATCTTAAACTGTAATGTCTGTAAAACATTATCTAAGTTTTAACACAGGAACATTTTGTGATATAACATCAGATCCCGTTGTGATTAAATAAAAATGTGCTTAGTATTTGTGCATATTTCTGGTGTAATTCAATTACTCAAGGAAATAATCATTAAAAAAAAAAAAGAAACAAAATCGCCTTTTTAACAGTACTGTGATATATCGTATTGTGATCCTAGTATTGTGATCTGTATTGTATCACCAGATCCTTGCCAGTACACAGCCCTGGTCTATAGACGACCATACAAGGGTCACTGTTACTAACTCTGTCCTGGGTACACCCATGTTCTGGTCCAGTTTGGTTCTCTTCCATCCGTTTCCCTCACAGGTTCCTGCAGCTGAGCTTGGATAGACATTTACATTCCAATAAAGGTTATTACCTCCACCAAGGAGGTGATGTTTTTGCCGGCGTTGGTCTGTCTGTCTGTCTGTCTGTCCATGTGCAAGATAACTCATGAAGTTTTGGACGGATTTGGATGAAAATTTCAGGCAATGTTGATACTGGCACAAGGAAAAAATGATTAAATTTTGGTGGTGATTGGGGTGGGGGTGGGGGGAGGGTGATCTGCCTTGGCAGAGGTCTGCGCTTTCCAAGTGCTTTTCTAGTTGATAACATGCCTCTGAAGTCTGACTTTTTGCACCATTCCAATACTTATATTCAACTACTCCTCATATCTCCATCAAACACATCAAAATGCTCAGCAGTACACCTGCAGTCACGGAAAAAAATACTAGACCATTCAAAGTTATCAAAAACAGTAGTTATGCAATCCAGTCCTAACTCCTGTGTGTGTCATGTGACTAGAACAGACAGAAAAGAAAACATGGAATGAACAAAAGCACTGTTTTTGTCAGAACAGTGACATAGATACTGATGGAAGAACTGAAGTGATTTTGGTTATTATCAAGAAAACATGTTAGATGGATAGATATCAGCTCTGAAATTAAACTACTCTGAGCTATTTTTAGCTTACCGGCCGATAGGCTGTAAACTATTGTCATCATGCGGCCTCTGGCGGTGGTGTCTGTCGTCTGTCGTCGTCTGTCGTCGTCTGTCGTCCGTTACAAAACTTTCAATCGTCTTCTTCTCCGAAACTACAATTCCGATTGAGTTCAAACTTGGTATACAGCTTTTTTACGATGATGTCAACAAAAGTTAGTGAAATTATTTGTATCTGGATCTGATGCTGGATTTGGTGCGACTTTGAAAAATTTCCCCATTATAAGATATAGGAAGTGCCGGTAAGCTACAGGGCCATTGGTTCTTTTTTGGTGTTAGCATCATGTTTGTCCAAACAAATGGACCTTTAGTTGGACCAGGCATTAAAATGAACAAGAAACTGAAGAAAATAAGGGTGGTCTAACATTTTTTTTCCACAACTGTATATGGTTCTTTAAAACATTTGCATTGGACTCAAATGCATTCATTTTCAATGTTCATATTTGCGGCTCAGACAGGTAGTCTAGTGCATCCAGAATGTTTCTACATTAACATTTTAATATAATATTATAGTCATTATGGCCTTTAGATTAATGTGTTTTTGTGGAAGGGGGGTAGTCCATTATAGGCCCCTCTGCCAAAGCTTTTGTCCTAATGGCATTTATTTCCCCTTACACTTACTTTTATACTTTAAGTAGTTTTAAAACCAGTACTTATAGACTTTTACTGGAGTAAAAAGCTTGAGTTGATACTTGAACTTGTACAGAAGTCTGTTTAAACCCTAGTGTTTGTACTTTTACCTGAGGAAGAAATATGAACCCTGTGGACACCTCTGTCCATTACCAATCATCTTCCAAAACAATAATATTTGGACATTTCCAAAATATATATGAATGGTCTACATCGACTTTACACCTTTGATGTTTCTGTAACTGTCTGCTTTTTAATTTTGGGGAAATAAAAAAACCTAACAAGATTCTTCCAGGCAAATTCCCTCCATGTCTGAGAGCAGGTGGTCGTTTGATGAATCCTCCACATGTTCAGCCAAACTATACCACAAATACTAATGTTCAGTTCTTTCCCCCATTTATCTTAGATTTTTTTGTGTTGTAATTTTATTTTATATAAGGATGTGATAATCCTAACATTGCTATCTTTATACGCTTTAACCCTATAACACCAAACATATCATATTTCATACATGAGTTTTGAAGCCCTCTACATGATCAGTATGATATTTTTTTTTCTTGAAAAACCTGATGTATACAATTAGATACATGAAATACACAGAAAATCCACCAGGGGGAGGAATTCATTCACCAGAGGCCTTTCCAGTGACACTACAAGACTGACATTAATGAGGAAGGAGGAAGAACTGGGACCATTTAGAAAAGGAATCAACAAATTACTAGACCTGTTTGTGTTCTATTATGTTTTTGTTTGTTCAAAAATAATAATATTTGAGCGTTGAGACCTGATGGATCAAATATAATATAAAATTAATAATCATACATGGAAATTGATATTTGAAAAAAACCCAAAACAAAAAACCCCATTTTTTTGGGTTGTTCAGAAGGACCAATAAAGGCTCAAGTTTCAAAGAACTGGGATTTTCCGTCCCGGTTTTACAGGCTTTATGATTTGAATAACTGCGCTCTCATCTGCTTTTATAAAGCCTCTTATATACATGTTTGTGTTTGGTCCCATCTGAAATCAGATCTCTGCTGCTATATAGAGGAACAAATGCAAAGAATCTGATTACATTCCACTCTGATTTTCATTCTGTAGCAGTCCCTCTGTAGCTTCGCCAACCACTTTGTTTCAGGATGTAATGGATTCATGGCTGGAGGACACACAGCCCAACCCAAACCACAGTAACCGGAGGAACTGTGCTCAGGGACGCGGCGCTGCTGGATGCTCTCTGCAGACAACAGCCGACTCAGCCCGCTGGTTTACTTGGCCTGAGGAGAAGCCGTCCTTGCACAACAACGCAGCAGTGGCATCTCCGCTGTCCTTCCCTTTAGTGGATGAGCTCAGGCCTAAAAGCCACATCTATACATTAAAAGCATACATTAAAAGCATGAGCAGAATGAAGCGGTCTCCAACCTGTTTAATCCAGTTAAAGTCATGCTTCCACTCCCTGGGAGCGTCCCTGGAGGAGCAATTATGTCATTCAGAGTAAACACACATTTATCTCTTTTAGCATAATGGAAGGAGAACATTAAAGAAACGTCACAGTGATCTAGTGCAGCGATCATTTAAGAACTCTGTCCAAACAGAAAAACAAATGAGAAACTGAGTGTGTGACATTTTACCTGAATATATTTACATTCATTCAAACCAAGGTGCAAGAACCAGGTTCTAAAATGAGGAACAGTGAAGTGTAATACCACCAATGACCACTAGGTCCCCCCCCCCCCCCACACACACACACACACACACACAAGTCTCAGCTCTCACGGACTTACATTAAAGGTGGGGTAGGAGATCTTGGAAAAACGGTTCCAGCAGCTACATTTTGAAAAAATACTCAATTCAAAAGTCCAAACCCCTTTCTTTAGACCTCCCCCTGAAGTCATGTCTCCACAGTACTGGCACGTGCAATGCTTGTTCCAGAGGGTTCACGAGCGCTGCATAGCAACAATTCACCAGCTCCGACTCTGACCCCAGCTCTGGCCTCGACTCCGGCTCGCGGATCCAGCCATACCAGTCAGTCTCCTCCAACACCCCCACTCTTACAGAACAGCCCCAGTTCAGACCTATGTGACTAGCATTCCATTTACTACTGATATATGTTTGTGACAAAACAGTTAACTGGTGAACTTTCCATCCTAATATAACTAATATAACTAACATAACTAATATAGCTAATATAACTAACAAAATTAATATAACTAATATTGTTAATATAACTAATATAGGTAATATAACTAATGGAACTAATATAGCTAATATGACTAATACAACTATATAACTAATATAGCTAATATAGCTAAAATAATTAATATAACTAGTAAAGCTAATATAGCTAATATAACTAATATAACAAATGAAACTAATATAACTAATATAGCTAATGAAACTAATATAGCTAATATAGCTAATATGACTAATATAACTAATATAGCTAATATGACTAATATATTAGTCATACTGGCTATATTAGTTATAACTAATATAACTGATACAATAAATATAACTAATATAACTAATATAGCTAATATAGCTAATATAACTAATGAAACTAATATAGTTAATATGACTAATACAACTATATAACTAATATAGCTAATATAACTAATATAACTAATACAGCTAATATAACTAGTATAACTATTATAACAAATATAGCTAATAGAACTAATATAACTAATGAAACTAATATTGCTAATATATCTAATATGATTAATATAACTAATATGACCAATATAACTAATGAAACAAATATAGCTAATATAACTAATACAGCTAATGAAACTAATATAGCTAATATAACTAATAGAGCTAATAGAGCTGATATGACTAATATAACTAATATAACTAATATGGCTAATATAGCTAATATAGCTAATATAACTAATATAACTAGTATAGCTGATATAACTAATATAACTAATATAACTAATATGGCTAATATAGCTAATATAGCTAAAATAACTAATATAACTAATATAACTAATATAGCTAATATAACTAATATAACTAATATGGCTAATATAGCTAATATAGCTAAAATAACTAATATAACTAATATAACTAATATAGCTAATATAACTAATATAACTAATATGGCTAATATAGCTAATATAACTAATATAACTAATATAGCTAATATAGCTAATACAACTAATATAACTAATATAACTAATATAACTAATATATCCCAGCTCTGGCTCTGTCTTTGTTTCCTGTACCAGTTGCTCCAAACCTCTGAGAATGCCCAAAAAGGGGTACGAACAGAGGGGGAGGGACAAATGACATTTGAGTTTGACAGACATATCAATATATGTCTCTCAAACTCAATATATTAACAATTTGACATTAATATTAACATATCAATGTCAATATTTTGATGGGCCAGTTAAAATGATTGGATGGTGTTTTTTCAGTCCTGTCCGTTCCACAGGTGACAAAATGTTTTTATTTTTGTGTTAGAGTATTTAATTAATTGGTTGTAATTGGAATGTGAAGGCGATTTTTAACAATATAGAAAAAAAATGCTCCAGGAAAACATCTCCTACGCTACCTTTGACGTCGATGTAAACGTGTATATCTGACTTAAATTATTGGTGATTTTACAGTGATTGTAGGGCTTTAATATCGGTCTAATGTCTGATTGTTCAGAAGACCTGAGTTGTTGCATATGGGTCCAATATTTATGGGATGAAAGAATCAATAGAAATGTGTAAATCAGGTTTACTCCTCCCATTGGAATAAAAGGAACAGGATCTGAGGAGCTCTGACGAAGCACACATCTGTCCTTGTTGTCTTTGGTGATCTGACCCATGATGAGTAGAAGACCACCACAGGATTATAGACATGAGAACAGGGGGGGTCTGAAAAGAAAAGGTTTCCTTTATCAAAATTTATATTAGTTATTTAAAATGATCAAATGCATGAGCAAAAATGTATGACACCTCTACATTATCTACTAACACAAATTAAATTAGAGGTTAATGCAAAGTTCCTCGGCTCACATGTGGTCTGATCTGATAGATCATAAAATGCAGCAGTAAAAGGCCCGTGATGTTCCGTATTTAACTGTCATGTGTTTAAAATGACTATGAATACTATCTGATTTTCTTAAATACCTGTTTCTTCAACTCCTTTCTTCTGGAGTCTCCTCCTTGACTCCTCCACTGACATCACTGGTAGGGTGGACTAAGACATGAGATGAGAGTGTGAGGAACTAGAACTTGAGAACTGAGAATAGATGGTTTGGTCTTAACCCATGAAGCCTTACTGCTACTTTTATGGCCGTTCCCAAATGATTTTTTCTCTACAACATCATTTATTTAAAAAAAAAAAATAATAATTAAAAATCCTCCTTATTTTGTATTTTTCCAGTTAAAATCAGGTATTTCCCAGAATTTGAAAAACATTGGAAACCAGTGATGTCATATATGGAAGGGCCGGACAGTTAAGATCCACTATATAAGCAGTAGTCCACAGCGTAGCACTACACCGATCTAATTCAGTGGCTCTGGGGATGGAGGGGTGGGTGAGATGTTAAATTGAGTGTGTGGGTTTTTTTTTTTTTCTTCTTTTCTTTCTCTCCTTGCTCTTTCTCACTTTATCAATGTTGTTTCATTTTTATTTTATTTCTGAATGTGCTTTTGTTATATTAATATCAAAAATAAAGCATAATGTACCAATCAGGAGATCTCAAATCTGTACTATGATTAGGCTTCACAATAAAAAATATCTGAAAAAAGAAAATAAATCCGGTATTTTCCAATATTTAATTCACTGATTACATAGATTTTCATAAAAGCTCAGATTAAAGTTAATGGTTTTTATATCAAAAACACAGAAAACTGAAGAAAAAGGGACTTTTTCAGTAAAATATATGTTTAACTGAACAGAAACCCAGTGTGTCCATCCATTGCCATTGATCCAACTCCATGGGTTTTACTGGTAAATCAATGTTGTAGAAGATGACAGTGTTTCCATGGTAACTACGGAGTGTCTGAACATCCAAATGGGTCATATCTGATGACCATGAAAAGATGAAGAACTGTATTTTACACCAACTATTGACATGGATTGATAGGATTAGTGGATCAACAGGTATTAAACAGTTTAGATCAGTAGATGGTTTAGGTTGGATGACGAAGTCAGAGAACGAAACCAGGTCCAATCCAACCATTAGCCCATAGTTCTGACCACAGAGAAGGAACCTGAACTCATGGTCAGTCTGTGAATGCATGGATCCTCTGCTCCAGAAATAATGTCTGTGAAGTGGGGATGGATTTTGGACACGTTGGTGAATTCAAATTCATGATGGAGAAAGAACAATCGTACAGTTGGATTTCCTGTTTGTAATTCTTGTCCAAACTTATTCATTCATTTTCTGATAAAATACACACAATATATTTAATGTACGACTGAACTCATTCAACAGTTTACACCAGGGGTCTCAAACTCATTTTCTTTCAGGTTCCACATTCAGCCTGATTTGATCTGCAGTGAGCCAGACCAGTAAAATAATAGCGTAATAACCTATAAATAATGACAACTCCAAATTTTTGTCTTTGTTTTTGTGCAAAAAAAACCAAAAAATCGCCTTAAACTATGAAAATACTTACGATTATCAACTATCCAAACAAAAAAGATATGAATAACCTGAAAAAACTGATATTTCTTAAGAAAAATAAGTGTAATTTTAACAATATTCTGCCTCAGCTTTTCATTTCTACATGTGCATTATGGATCAGATCTACAAAGACACTAAACACTGAGTAACAGGCAGAAAATGGTTAAAATTGTGTTTAATTTTCTTGTTCATATTTGTTCAGGTTATTCACATTTTATTGTTACAGGATAGTTTGTAAATGTAAATATTGTCATAATTTAATGTTTTTTTGCACTAAAACAGAAAAAAATTGGAAGTTGTTGATTCAAGATTTTTTGCTTAATTCAAGATTTTTTTTGCTAAATTTAAGATTTTTTTTGGCTTAATTCAAGATTTATTTTTTTTTTACTTAATTGAAGATTTTTATTTTTTGCTTAATTCAATATTTTTCCTAAATTCAAGCAAAAAAATTTTTCTAAATTCAATTCAAGACTGTGGAAGTTTTGCACTTGGCAAAGACATCCCACGGCTCGCATTGGAACCTTTGGTGGGCTGCATTTGGCCCCCAGGCTGCATGTTTGAGACCCCTGTTTTACACAGATTTATTTATGTACAACTACAGACTAACATGAACACAGATCTGTGTGATGTACAGGGTGGGGAAGCAAAATTTACAATATTTCGAGGCAAGGATTGAAAGACAGTGTATGACCAATTAGTTTATTGAAAGTCATGAGAATTTATTTGCCACAAGAAAATTGACATAATAGAAAAGGTTTTTATTCTATGTGTCCTCCTTCTTTCTCAATAACTGCCTTCACACGCTTCCTGAAACTTGCGCAAGTGTTCCTCAAATATTCTGGTGACAACTTCTCCCATTCTTCTTTAATAGTATCTTCCAGACTTTCTCGTAATAGTTTTGCTCATAGTCATTCTCTTCTTTCCATTATAAACAGTCTTTATGGACACTCCAACTATTTTTGAAATCTCCTTTGGTGTGACGAGTGCATTCAGCAAATCACACACTCTTTGACGTTTGCTTTCCTGATTACTCATATGGGTAAAAGTTTCTGAAAAGGTATGGATAATAGTGTTAGGTATGATTATGACATCAATATATGTTTGGGTTCAAAACAACTGACGTAGTGCCTGCTGAGAAAAAACAACTAAATGTTCATTGTAAATTTTGCTTCCCCACCCTGTATATGAATATTTGGACACCAACCTAACCCCATACCAACCTGACACTCACCCATGAACCCACACTGCAGGTTTCCAAAGTCCTGTTGTTATGTCACCGTGACTCCGCCCACTTCTTTAATATTCCCTGATTAAAACTGAATGGATCATCTTGTGCTTTTGCTTCCTTAACAATAGTTGATCACAGCGTTACATCATAACTGATGTTATACAACTGTGAACACAAGGTCATTTTAATTCAATTCCACGCATCATCTTCATTTTGAAAACACTTACATATAATAATGCAACACATCTACTGTTTATGCAGCAACACTGCGTCATTCAAGATAAAAATAAAACTGGAATTTAAAGACACGCACATTTGAAGCACAGCATGTTCTATTCAATCGGCTCTTAAACGGCCTCCTATTGTCAGAAGCAAAAATGGAACATTCTGCTCTTATTCCCAGGATTGTGAAACACACATTATCCAGTACAGTGGTGTTGAACATACGGCCCGTGGGCCAAAACCAGCCCACCAAAGGGTCCGACCTGGCCAAAAATGACACTGAAGATATTAAACATCAGAATAATCACCCACAAACGATGACAACTCCAAGTTTTCTTCTTGGTTCAATGTTTAAAAAAGTAAAATTACTGCTTTCACACTGATCTCTCACACCTCCACCCTATTCTCTATTCTGTGTTTGTTTAGGTGTTTTTTGTCTTAATTCATTCTAACAATTATTTTCACGTTTCATACATTTATGAGAGATAAAAATAGTTTTGTCTCAAATACCAGTTATGGTTCTTGGAATTAAGAAAGAGTAATTCCAATTTCAGAGATTTTCATATGTGTGAGTAGATTAGTGAGGTGGATAAGTGAGGACAAATGTGAAGTGTAGATGGACTGGGATTGTGGGTGTGAAAGTATGGAATGGACCTTATGATGCATTTAAGTTATTCACTCCTTTGGTGAAATTTAAAAAAAAAAGTGCCTTAAGCTTAAAATTATTCAGAAATATTGAATTGAGATTGTAGATATGTTTTTTGTTGTTGATTATTTAATTTTTTATTGTTTATTATTATGGTGTGAATGCTTGATGCTGTACATATTTAAGTTGATGTGTGCAGTGTATTAGGTGAAAAGGGTAGGCAAAAAAAATAAGCTTTTGCTTCTAGCCTGTTCCTTTTTTGGTTTTTATGTTTATTATGATTGAAGGGACCTAGGTACAATGATTGATGTAAAACCAAAAATAAATTAATTCATTTATTTATTCATGTAATGCCTAATATTTTAAAGTAAGCACAGGTATCTACAAGCTCTGTCTTTTTTTTTTTTTTTTCTTATTTTCAATTAATTAATTTATTTTATTCTCTTCTATTTCCATTGGCTCAGTTAATATTTTTGTATATCACAGATTTGTTACTGCTTGTACTTAATCGATTTTCTTCTGCACACAGACTTTGTTCTAATGTTCTCTCTCCTGCTGTTGCCCCCTCACAGAGGGCCTTGGGGTTGGTTTGGGCATGGGGGGAAGATGATATAAAAGGCAATGTATAATGAATGCACTGTAATTCCACTTCTTTGTATGTACTGTAACATTGCTCAAAAAAAGATAAATAAAATAAAATAAAATTACATGATGAAAATGTTTATATGTACAACCTGTCCTTTCACAATAAAATGTGAATAATCTGCCCAAATATGAACAACCTGAAAAACAAGTGCAATTTTAACAATATTATACCTGTTATTAAATATGTTGTGCAGTTGTAGATCCTCTGTCAGTTGTGTTAATGATCAGCAGAGACATCATATTGTTGAAATTGCACTTATTTTTCTTGATACATTTCTGGCTTTACATGGTTGTGCAGGTTATTAACTTTTTCATAATGTAATTTTACTTTTTTCACACTAAAAAAAAGTGAAAAAAATGTGGATTATTTATATGTTATTGTAATATTTTACTAGTCCGGCCCACTTGAGATGAATTAGGCTGTATGTGGCCCAGATGAGTTTGACCCCCCCGATCTAGTCCACTTTGTATCCACAGTTAATGGGTGCTTCTATGAAACAGGGTTTATTTTAGTATCTGACACTTTTCCAGCTTTTTAGACCCAATAATAAAAGGTAAATGTGGACATATTTCCCCCCAAGATGGACCTAATGATGACCTTAGATAAGTACACAAAAAATTATACTGCTGCTCTGAGCCATCCCATAATTAATGAATTTACTGTATAATCAAATATTGGGTCCATAAATAGGACCCAAATATGGACATTAAATCTCTCTAGGTGTCAGTGCATTAGATGTGAAAACGTGTGTAAATGCTCTTCTATAGACTCTAAATAAAGACACTGTGTTAAATGTGTGGATCCTAGTGGTTTTTCTAATCCACACATGTGGGTTTTTCATCAATCTCAGTCTCATTCCAGGTTTGGTGTGGAACCCATCGTGTCCACTGGTGTTACATACAGAACCTGAACATTTAAACACATATAAATTGTAAATGATTTTGCAACAGTGGTCATTTTTGTCAAACACTCTGCCTTGGATATTTACTTCGATTTCCAAAATGTACCTGTGGGAGAATCAAGAGATATTCAAAAAAATAATAGTGTGTAATTTTCGTGTCCTTCTGACCATGTTACATGTGGATTTTTGTATTAAATATAATGTAAAATAATATGAAAATGTGTTTTATCTGAAAAATAGTTTCTCTTTTATCTCAGTAAATATTTATTTTTAAAATTGACCCAAAGTGCTTCCAAACCTGCTTCATAACATTAGTCTACATCTGGTTTGAATTTTTAGCCCCATGTCCTGTTTTTAGGACCAGTTCCATAGATGAACCCATATGTCATATTAACAGCACCAGGACATTATTTATCACCGTACAGAAGTGCCTATTTCTGTGGGTTGCCTATAGAAAATATATATTTGTTTCTATTGACTCTCGCTCTATGAATAATGGGATGATAAAGCCTTTAAAGGGGCTTCTAGAATTTATCAGATGCAGACAGTGTCCTTACTCTGCAATAAAAAGACTGGCTGGAGTCCAGAGGCTGAGCCAGGACGTTCACACAATTCAGGACTAATTGAATTAAAGCTTTCAAAGAACTCTGAGATATTATCTATGAAGCAATGGAAAGGTGTTTTACTTTTATTTATAGAGACTGTTATGACTGTGCATTTGTGTTCCCTCCAGTCTTCAGACTAATCTAATAATACAGAAGTAGACAAGAAAGTGCAGAAGTTAGACACAGGTCATCTTTAAACTCACAATCCCATAGTTCTAATGGACTTAAATTTACATCCGGATTATTATCCAGATACTATTTAGAGTCTGGTTTTGACCAACTCGATATATAAAGTGTCAGGAGATAACTTTTGTTATGATTTGACGCTATATAAATAAAATTTGATTGATTGATTTATATTCCTCATCAGAGGAAGATGAGATGCAGTTTATTCTGTTTGTTTATATAAAAGGACCCTCATAAAATAGTGTTGTCTAAGTTCCTTCCAAACTGTAATCCATTACAGATTACTTGTGACTGTTATTTCAAAGTAATTCCTTACCTTACAATATTACTGTCTCACAATAGTAATGGGTTACATGACTCCTGTGTTCTTTTGAGTTGCATACAGACTCTCATCATAATTCCTTTTCAGACTCTTTCGTTTTTACAACATTGTATCTGCACAAATGTATTCTGTTTGAAAAGTCTGAATAAACACAATTAAACTGAACTAAACTGAACTGATGTAATGATTGAAAAATCATCTAAAGTCGTCATTTATGTAAAATTATTGAAATTAATGATCACAGATGTTTAAATACAGACAGTGGGTCTCGTTAATGTGATTCCATTGTGTAGTGGGCAGTGGAATAACTGTTGGTTTCCATCTCCGGTGACTGCTGACTGAGATAAGGGATGAGATTAAATAGATCCTGAACTTAGCCTGGTCTGGAGCAGGCTAACTCCACAGAATACAGTTCCATGGTAACTTACATCAGAACATATCCTGCTTTTGTGTAAATATCCCATCTTAACCTCTTATCCTAGTTTTGTGCAGTGGGCCCCTGATGTTGGTCAGAATTGAACCGTCGTCCTCCTGGTCCAAAGGACACGTCCTTCACCACTGGACCATCTTCAGCGCTGGTGAAAACCCAGGACCAGGAACCAGTTCAATGTTCAGCAGGAAACAAGCACCTGACACCACAGAAGAAGAAGAAGAAGAAGAAGAAGAAGAAGAACAACAACAACAACAACAACAACGTGTATGTGTGTATATTCATCTTTTTTTTTTTCTTCTTGGCCATTTTCTTTTTTGTGTTGGTTTTGCCTTTTTTTAATTTCTGGTGACTTGTTAGTCACCAGAAGAAGTAAAAATAAAAACTTATGAGGAAAAAACAACAGCAATGATGTTAAAATCATTTTAGTTTAAAGCAATAATATTAGTCTTTTTTAAATGGAATTCTTCCTTTTCCCACATTTCCCTGTGGTCTCCATAAACTGTAAATGCTCTGCTTGGGTCTGAATTCCTCATTCATTCAACTCCACAGGTCCATCTTCAACCCTGTTTCTGAGTAATGACACCAGAAAGGTGGTTTGGAGCACTGGCCCTTTAAATGCACATGAGCCACTTCAGGCCCCGCCCCTCCAGGTTGTCAGCTGTGCTGCTCTGTCCCGTTCAACCGACAACTGAACATTTTAGGTAATGGGCTTCAAGTTTGGACATATTTTCAGTCTGGACTACAACCGCTGATGACGACAAACAATTATGGAGAAATACTGGAGAAATGTTGGTGTGAAGTCTGGACCTGATATGAGCAAATGTGGAGACGGAACTAGTTATAAAATGGAACAAATAAAGAAGGAATTCACACAGGTTGTAGAAATCCACTGGATTTTTGTCCAAATGAATATAAAGATAGTTTTGCAGCAGCTGGAGGGTTCAAATTCAAACTGTCTGAACTATTAGGGTCCAAATACACAAAGAAATGAACCACAGACTAAGAAAAGTGGGTTTAGACAAATATGAGCCCTTTAAGTTTCACATACAGACCATCAGACCAGGATTCTGTGGGTTTCTGTAAATTGGTTTGACAGTCTGGTTTATTCCAGCTCTAAATGGAACGTGTCAGGAGATGACTTTTGTTATGATTTGGTGCTATATAAAAAAATTTGATTTGATTTGAATATAATCTAAAGTTGACCAGACCAGTAAGATCAAAACCGGCCCGCCAAAGGGTCCAATCTGACCCCTGGGATGAATTTATGAAATGCAAAAATTACACTGAAGAAATTAACAATCAAGGATGTTAAAATAATTTTAGGTCGATTCAATCTAAAGAGGGTTAGACCAGTAAAATACTATCATAATAACCTATAAATAATGAAAACTGCAAATTTTCCTCTTTGGTTTTGTGTAAAAAAAAAAAAAAAGTAAAATTACACAAAAATGTTTACATTTACAGACTAGACTTTTACAAAAAATGTGAATAACCTGAACAAATACAAACAACCTGAAATGTCTTCAGAGAAGTATGTGGAATTGTACCAATATTCTGCCTGTTATTAAATGTTGTGTGTATTTTGTAGATCCACTGTGATCTGTAAGTTGTGATGCACATGTGTAAATGGTAAACTGAGCTGTAATATTCTTAAAATTGTACTTGTTTTTCTTAAGAATTTTCAGGTTGTTCATATTGGCTCATGTTATGTTCAAGTACAGTTCACAGATGTAAACATTTTCATTATGGAATTGTACTTTTTTCACTCAAAAACATAGAGAATACTTTGGAATTGACCTTATTTCTAAGTTCTTATCCTATTATTTATATTATTTTACTGATACGGCCCACTTTAGATCATATTAGGCTGAATGTGGCCCCTGAACTAAAATGAGTTTGACACCCCTGAGTTAGATACTATTATTATAGTGTAAAAAAGGAAAATTACATGAAAATATTGACATTTAATAACTATTCTTTCACACAAAATGTGAATAACCTGAACAAATATGAACAACCTGAAACGTCTGAAGAGAAATCAGAGTAATTTTAACAATCTTCTGCCTGTTATTAAACATTTTGTGTATTTGTAGTCGATCCACCGTGATGTGTACGTTGTAATTTACATGTGTAAATGACAAACTGAGGTATAAGATTGTTTAACCTGTTTAACCCTGACCATATTTTCAGGGGAAAAACACCTAAACAGACAAACCCAAAGTAAATGAAGAATTACTTCACAATAATAAGGTTCATATGGATGTTCTTGGTGTCTGTGGACATTTAGAGACCTCACAGAATCTATTCCCATTGTCTAAAATATTGTATCTATTACTATGCCTGAGTAAACTGTAACAAACTAAAAGAGAAATTAGAATTTTTTATCCTCACCTGTTTTTTTCGGCTGGCTTGACGATGGTATGCATAAATTAATTGTTTGTGTTGGAGATTTTTAATAGCGTATATTTCACCCCACAAAGATTAAAAATCATGTTTGAACATTAAAGTTTGCACTAAAATACACTTTTGATGTACTTTTATTAAATTTGGGTCTAAACTTTGAGCAAAAGTTGAAAAAAAAAACATTCATTGTCCTGATTTATTATATTTTTATAGTAGATGAATATTAATATAATTTTTTTGGCCCGTGGGCGGGCTGATAGGGCTAAAGGGGTTTTAAATTGCACTTAAATTTCCGGTTGTTCATTTCATTGATGTTTTTAAGGAAACCTTATAGCTGTAAACACTTTCAGAATATAATTGTACTTTTTTCACTGTTCTTATTGTACTGGTCCAGTTCACTTCAGATCATATTGGACTGAATGTGGAACCTGAACTACAATGAGTCTGACCCCCCTGGTCCAGGTGGAACAGAACCAGCGACTTGGAGACCTGATCCAACATGTGGCTAAACGTTCAGTAGGATGCAGCTGGGAGGGTTTTTGTCACAGTTTGTGGACTTCCACACAGCAGACCAGGGTTTATTTTCCATTGAATTTTTAGCAAGTGCTGTTCAGATGTTTTATGGCAAGAGGAGGGAGACTGTTGTCATGGGAACCCACGAGGAGGTAGATGACGATTTTCAATAACACATGAGTGCCCTACAAAGGAAGAAATTTGATCTTTAAATAATGTTGTTAGTGTACAAAGCACTGAATGGTTTAGGGCAGGGGGGTCAAACTCATGTTAGTTCAGTTCCACATTCAGTTCAATATGATCTGAAGTGAACCGGACCAGGAAAATAATAACAGTGAAAAAGGTAAAATTATATTATGAAAGTGTTTATATCTACAAAGTATCCTTAAAAATGTGAATAACATGAACAGCCTGAAATTTATTAAGAAAAATAAGTGCAATTTTAACCATATTATGCCTTAATTTATCATTTACACAAGTACATTACAATTTACAGATCATCATAAAACATTTTAAAAAAGGCAGAATATTGTTAAAATTGCACTGACTTGTTTATATTTGTTCAGGTTATTAACATTTTGTGTGAAAGGATAGTTTGTAAATATCAATAGTTTTATGGAATTTAAATTTTTACATTAAAACAAAAGAGAAAAATGTAGAGTTGTCATTATTCATAGGCTATTATGATAGTATTTGACTGGTTCTGACCCACTTTGGATCAGATTGGTCTGTATGTGGAACCTGAACTAAAAAGACATGAACACCCCTGATTGTTAATATCTTCAGTGTAATTTTTGCATGTCACAAATTCATCCCACGGGTAAAAAAAAAAAAAAAAAAAAAAGCAACTGCCCACTGCAAAGGATATTCCATAAAAGTAAAAAAAAAAAAAAAACATCTGAAAAACTGTTGCATCATAGTGTTTCCAATATTGGCAGTTATTTAATTAAAGAACAGGCCAAACTTGTACTTTCCTGGATCTCAATGAGTTAAATATCTTCTTAATAAAACCTTAAAATAAATAAATAAATAAATAAAATTCAAAATGCATTTCAACTTTTGCCTAATTTTGAGAAATAAAACCAATTTTTAAAAAATCAAGATACTTTTTTTCCTAATTCATGCAATGAAAGGGTTAAAGTTAAAATATATCAGGGTTCTTCTATGAAACTGGGTTTATTTTAGTATCTGTCACTTTTCCATCTTTTTAGACCCAATAATAAAAGGTAAATGTAGACATATTTCCCCTCAGGATGGACCTAATGATGACCTCAGAGAAATGCAAAAAAAATTATCCTCTTGCTCTGAGCCATCCCATAGTTAATGAATTTATAATCAAATATTGGGTCCAAAAATAGGACCCAAATATGGACATTAAATCTCGCTAGGTGTCAGTGCATTAGATGTGAAAACATGTCTGTAAATGGTCTTCTAAAGACACTGTGTTCAATGTGTCCATCCTAGTGGTTTTTCTAATCCACACATGTGGGTTTTTCATCAGTCTCATTCCAGGTTTGGTGTGGAACTCATCGTGTCCACTGGTGTTACATACAGAACCTGAACATTTAAACACATAAATCGCAAGTGATTTTTACAACAGTGGTCATTTTTGTGAAACACTGTGCCTTGAATATCTACTTCAATTCCCAAAATGCACCTGTGATGGAATAAAGAGATATTCCAAAAAATTGTAGCGCATAATTTTTGTGTCCTTTTGACCATGTTACATAAAGATTTCATTATTAAGTATAATGTAAAATAATATAAAATGTGTTTTATCTGAAAAATAGTTTCTCTTTTATCTCAGTAAGTATTTATTTTTCAAATAGACCCAAAGTGCTTCCAAACCTGGTTCAGAACATTAGTCTGCATCTGGTTTGAATGTTTGGCCCCATGTCCTGTTTTTAGGACCAGTTTCAGAGAAGAACCCAAATGTGATCAGCTTCTCTGTCATGAACGTGGTCGTCTGGAACAGTCTACTTTCTGTTCTTAGAGCTCAAATTAAACCTTTAGACGCAGCTTCCACTTCTATGCTCTGAATATTTGGAACCTAGAGGACCACAGATCAGCAACAAGTCTGTTCTGTAGTTTCATTATATATTAATACATTAATATAAGTCAAGAATTATTCACTCTAAAAGTATGACTTAACAATTTAACTCTCAATATTTATAGACATTATACAACAAAAACAGACAGAATCTGATGTGATTGGATGGACAACGCTGCAGTTAAAACCTTCACATTCTGAAACTAGTTTTATGTCAACATTGTGATTTGAACACCATTACTTTCCATTCACTTATGACATGAGTTCCGTTGTCTCATTTGTGTGTAGAAACAGTTTTGAGCCTTATTATAGATAATTCATTTATCAAGACAGGGGTAGTTGTTTGTTAAGGAGAGAATTAATTGGTTTATTGGTTTACTAATTAGGTTTATTGGGAGAATTAATGACATTCTAGTGGTTCAAACACATTCTATACATGAAATCACCTGGTATTACAAACATGTTATCATGAACCCTTGTATGGTGTTTGGGTCTGTGGGACCTGTTTTCAGTTTTTATTAAAAGAAAAATGATGAGTAATTATTTTTTTTATTAACTTTTTTCCTCTCATATCTTACAGAAGAGGATTAGGGCCACTGGAAAAAAAATTTGATTAAGATCAAATATATATATATATTTCTATTATTATTTTTATGAGAAAAAAGTCAGAATTCTGACTTTTTTCTCAGAATTCTGATTGTTTTAATTTTTTCATTGTTATTGTCAGAATTCTGAGAAAAAAGTCAAAATTCAGACTTTTTTTCTCAGAATAATTGTAAAAAAATATATATATATTGGACCTTAATTTTGTGTTTTTTCCAGTGGCACTAATGCTCTTCCGTACATATCTTGGTTATATTATATTGTATTTAAAAAAACAAACTAAAAACGAGTAGCACTTTATTTATAAATGTGATCTTCCAAAGGCAAAAGGCAAATATTAAACATATATGCTTTTTATGTTGCACATAACTGGGATGAAGAAAACATCTGTTGAGTATTTTTAACATAAAACTGTTTGATTATGTTGAATTAAAAATCAACAGTATGAAACTCTACCAGGAGTTGAGCCTGTTGTCTTAAAACAAACAGAAACAGTTTCCTGACACATGTTTTTATTGGACAGAATACACAACAGTGAACCAACAGCAGAAGCCTACACATACTAAACAAAAACATCGACGAGCATTCACAGCCATCAGAACATTCACTTGTAAACATTAGAACCATAATTCCCTGCAATAGTATGTCAAACATTCTCAGCACAGAAAAAAACTTAGAGGAAATCTGCTCTGATTTAGTTTATTTGAGGATATTTCTGAAGTGGAGATCGCTCTTTGCTTCTATTGCACAGTTTGCAGAGTGATGTGATGGAAAAGAAGAAGCAAAAGAATATAAAACACTGAAATGGAAATTTTTCCAATCAGACTCAAACCAGGTGTAAAAGGGGTTTTACAGTACAAAGTTCATACACAAAGCCCCCCCCCCCCACATATCACACATTAATGAGCATGATAGCACACAGTATTTTATCAGAAAACATGTAGCAGCAGAAGCCACTTGGACTAAAACATTAAAAAAAACAACAAAAAAAACAATCCATGAGCACATAAGCCAAGGACACTTTGATGAATAGGTAGATGTATTTGTTTTCCATCCCCTCAGCCTGTTACTGAAGACTACTAACGACAGATACCGAGGAAAAAATAAAGGTTTGAGGAGGTTGGACATGTGCAGTATTCTGTAAGTCAGAAAAAGACTGGACAGAACTCCAGCAGTGGCAAGGAAACAATAGCTAACATATGACGATAGCCCTCATTTGAGAGTTGAGTCTAAGGGTCTGATTTACTAAGATCGCAAATAACAGGCGCAAATTTGCTAGCTCTTGCTAAAAAAATGCACGTGCTATTGATTTGCTTGTCACAGGTGATCAGCTAAAGCCCCTTTTCCACATTCCTTCTATTCTGGAATATTCCACCTTTATTCTGTTCCGCCGTCTGTGTAAATGAAATGGTTGATCCTTTGGTTCCACCTCTGGAACTCCTCTGGAGGTAGGAACTGAGCCCTGAGAAAGGTAGAACCAGGATTCAGCAACGCTATGGAAAAGGAACACCTCTGGTTCCAACCAAGGTGGGACATTTGGATGACACACGGGGGGGGGGGGGGGGGGGGGGGCATGGACGGTGTAGAGTAAATGTACAGACAGATGTGGAACTGGGGACACACCCACATCCACCAGCTGTTGGCACTTGGGGCGGAGGACTCTATCTATGCTAACATCTGTGGAACAGTGAGAGAGGTTAGCAACACCGCTATGCTCAGGATTTTTCAGTTCAAGTTCAACGTCCCACTATCCACTGTGCTGTGGCCCCGCCCCTTTGATTGGTGAACGCAGGTCCGCTGTGTAAAAGTCCAGCCTGTCTCACCTTTGTTCCTCTTTTGTGGAAATCAGACAATGAAGGAAAAAAGGTTTGATCAACATCTGACCTTTTTTATGGGATCTGTGTAAAAGTGGCTTAAGGTTTCCTGCACAAATGACACCAGATCAAAGTCTTGGAGACCGCCCTATTTGATTGAGGATTTTGCGTGTGCTACCGGTTGTCGTCATGGAGAAAGTCTGTTGTATAAATTGCTCTGGGATACACCAGCACTAATGGGAACAGTGACTGGAATGATCCAGACGTTAAATAAACCGTAGGAGGAGTTCAGTCACAGAAGGTATTGATGACTCCTCCTGTGACTGGACCCAAATCATCCCCTTGGGGGGAGAAGGGGATTTTGATGAAATTTCCAGGAAATGTTGATACCGGCACAAGGAACAAATGATTACATTGATCTGCCTTGGCAAAGGTCTGCGGTCTCTGAGTGCTTTTCTAGTTTTTTCTTCTGTCATTCCATAAATGTTGATCTGATCAGAACAGATCGGTTCTGTGCGTTGCCTTTGGTCGGGCCTAAGCCCCGCCTCCTCAGCCAGTTTATAGTGAAGCTGTTCCAGGTCAAACCTGCCTTTAAGACCAGATAAATATAGATGCAAAATCAGCCACCGCAACCAGTTTCAGGTTTGGTCAATCACATTCACTAAACTAGAAAAGCACTTGGAGAGCGCAGACCTCCGCCAAGGCAGATCAGTGCCCCCCCGATCGCCACCAAAATGTAATCATTTGTTCCTTGTGCCAGTATCAACATTTCCTGAAATTTTCATCCAAATCTGTCCATAACTTTTTAGTTATCTTGCACACGGACAGACAGACAAACAGACAGACAAACCAACGCCGGCAAAAACATAACCTCCTTGGCGGAGGTAATAAGTATTTGCATCTACTCCCAAGAATTTTGCGCATACTCGCAGAAATGCCCATTTTACATATTCATCAAATCAAACACACTAAATGAGAGACACAACCTTCTGTTAGTAGATAAACTTCAACATGTTTTTGATTACACAGTCAAGTTTGTGCACATTTTTCACGTGTAACCCTTTAGTAAATCAGGCCCTCACAGTTCAGTGCCTGGAGTCTGGAGTTTAACATTGGGCTGAAATGACCTGCACAGCATCGGGTACAAATGATAAGTAGTTTGGTGTTCGATAACTGACACTTGGCATTCATTTACATTCATTAGTAAAGTCATGAGTGGAGGTACAGGCCTGTTCTGCAGTGTACTGTCTGTAGACACCAGGGATACAATCTGTCACATGCAACATATTCAAACAGACTCAGGAAACATTTGGTTCATTGCACCTGCTTAGTCACTTTTACTTGTTTTCAGTAACTGCACCAGATATTTACTCTACTGTGGACTCACCTCTTATCCATATTATTTTTTACAGTGTGGAGAACCACTAGTCTAATTGAACAAATAGAAAGAAAAAAAAAAACACCAGAATGATCAAACACTTTCATCATACCCTTTTCATCTTCGTATGTAGAAATCTCAAAACATCAAGTAACTCTTCAGCTCATGAGCCAAGCAGTAAATCACTACATGCATTAGTTATTTGAAGGAGAACGAAGCAGCCAGCTGGCAACGCCGGATACTCGGAGACTCATTAAACCTGTTTCAAATCATTATGTAATTGCACACTCGTGTCTGTATGGGGCTTGGATCTAAGTGTCTACTAAAGCCGTCTGTTTCTGACATAAATGACACCCTGTTTGAGCACGTTTGCAAACTAAGCTCTGGAATTCTTTCAATTAAAGCTATAGACTACAGTGACAATTTTTTTTAAAAGGGCTCATGTTCAACTTTAAGACGCATGTAAAAACCAAAAATTCTGAGGGGAAAAAACTATTAGGATTATGAATACATTTTCATACCATATTAGCACAATACTCTGGTAGTTTTAACCCTGTAATGCCGAACGTATCATATTTGATCCATGAGTTTTGAAGCCCTCTGCATGATCAGTGTGATATTTTTTTCTTGAAATACCTGATGTATACAATAAGATACATGCAATACACAGATAATCCACCAGGGGGAGGAGTTCATTCACCAGAGGCCTTTCACTGCAAGACCGTCATTAATGAGAAGGGAGGAAGAACTTTGGCAATTTAGAAGAGGAATTAACAATTTGTTAGACATGTTGTGTTCTATTATGTTTTTGTTTGTTCAAAAATAATAATATTTGAGCATTGAGACCTGATGGATCAAATATGATACAAAATTGAAATACATGGAAATTGATATTTGAAAAAAAAAAAAAAGTTTTGGTTTTTCAGAAGGACCAATAAAGGCTCCAGTTTAAAAGAACTGGATTTTTCTGTCAATGATGGTTCAGACTTTACAGGGTTAATGAATATTTTTCTTCAGTGAGAATAAACTGTGCTGCCAAATCACAGCATTTCCGTACTTCAGATACAGACTCATTTACTCAGTCCATTACTTCGGGTCTAATTGTATCTTGTTTCTCTCTACAAAGAAGTAATTGTTATTCTTCCATTTTCCATCAGTGGGTGGATAACACAGTGGAAACTCAGAAGTACATGTGGCGCTTTAAGCGAACTTTTAATTAACGCTTGCATAAACACTGGGTTTTGTCGATTGGTGAATGGACATCGCAGACAGCTCAGAGAATTACAGAGTCCTGTGGAAACTGGTTGGAGTCCAGTTTAAACTTGGAAATAAATGCAGTCATTGCTTCAGAAGTTGTTGACAGAAGTAAACTCTGTTAATGCTTAGTCAGACTCATTCAGGGCCCCTGTACACAGTACGGAGATCACTGGGTGACCATTGAGCGATCAAAAATTGGCCCGATCTCTCAACGATCTCCTAAGCCTCAAAGAAGTCGTTTCTGTGAAAATGTTTGGGAGATCTTTGTGCGCTCATTGTGCCTTTGGCCCCTACTTTAAACTGTATGGTCAGTCGGATTAGGCGGGGGGGGGTCATTGAGATAGTCGTACCCATTCCCTCCTTGATCTGTCAACCATCTCTTCCTTCAGGGTGGAAAATTTGGCGTTCATTGAAAGATTTTTGAGAGATCACTGGGAGATCGATGAGATCATTGAGGGCTCCTTGAGCATTCGTTCAGAGATCGCTTCCCTTGGCGATCATTGAGAGATGGTTTTGGACCAAGACAGAACTTTGAGGAGACCGTGGCAACTGTGGAGCTCACTCGAAGATCATTGAGAGATCTTGGTGATGGCTGGGCACTCATTGTAAGATGGTTGAGAGATCTGGCCATTTTTTCATCAGTCAATGATCCCTTAAAGGTGCTGGAGACTTTCATGACCAATTTTTCATCAATCTATAAAACGTCAGTCATTGCCTAACTATCATGAATCTGTAAGTCTTTCTGTGATTACTCACCTGAATCGCACTCGTGCTGCCGCTGTGCGAACCTCTGTTTCCCACAATGCACGTCGCAACAAAAAATTCCGAAGATGCCCAAGTGACCTCCCGGCTCTGTTTGTAAACACATGGTTTTGTTTATGGTGGATGGCACTAAGAAATTGTTCACTGTAATGCAAGAGATTCAGGTGAGTAATGACAGAAAGAGTGACAGATTCATGATAGGTTTTACAAATTTGATGAAAAATTGGTCACAAAAGTCTCCCGCACCTTTAACGATCACCATCCATGTGGAAAAGGGGTCTTAGTGGTGTCAAATGTAAAGAATACTTCATGCATGTATGATCATAAAACATCCACTGGGAATACATTCTTTCACATGTTTATAAAGGAGGTACAGCATGAAACCACACACAATACAAATTATGATAAATGATTTTTTTAGTGACTTTTTCTTATATTTATATCACCAAAATGGAGTTTTTGGGATATAATGGTTTTACCCTGAACGCTGTTGGATCTCCTTGATGTTTTGGAAATAACTCGGGCAGATTTGGTTGGATTTCTTCTCCTTGATAACCACCATAGTGGACCCCTAGTGGAAGAACCCTATGGATTTCAGCTTATATCAGTATTATCAGTCATCCACATGGGGGCGCTGTAGTTGAACATCAGGTTTTTGGACGTAAATCATCAATAATAGGCCGATTGTGATCAAATTTGGTTCAAATTGATGGTCTTTTTCCATGTTCTGTCTACCACCCAGTTTTCATATGGTGTCATTTTCATTCACTAGGTGGAGTTTTTTGGGATTAAATGGGTTCTGACCATTATTCTGCCAATATCAGTTCCATGGAGCTCAAATTGAGTTCATACCTGAAAATATCAAATGAACACTTATGAGTATTTCTATACAAAGTCACATTTCATCTTAACTCTATTCACAATCTGCTTTCTGAATAATAATTTAGTTGGTATCTTTTGTACATTGTGTTGTTTATTTGCCTTATTATACAGTCGCAGAAAAAATTATTAGACCATCCAAAGTCATCAAAAACAGTGTGTGTCATGTGACTAAAACATACAGAAATGAAAACATGGAATGTCTAAAAGCACTGTTTTTGTCAGTACAATGCCATAGATATTGATGTAAGAACTTAAATGATTTTGGTTATTATCAAGAAAACATGTTAAATGGATAGATATCAGCTCTGAAATTAAACTACTATGAGCTATTTTTGTAGTTATCATTATATTTGTCCAAATAAATGTACCTTTAGTTGGACCAGGCATTTAAAATGAACAAGAAATTGAAGAAAACAAGGGGTAGTTTGATAATTTTTTCCACGACTGTATAACAGAGGATCAGGGGGATTTCAGGGATCTACCCCTGCAGTGTAAGCCTCGTTGTATTTTCACTGAATAACGGAGGTGAAGCCTTTTAGAGGACGACTGTGAGGCAGATGGGATTGGTTATTGATAGAAAATACATTAAACATCTGCTCAGCCACTGACGACAGATAAACACTTACATGGAAACAGAACATGCTCATCCTCACAGGAAACAATCTGCAGCAGGGGTGTTAAACACAAGGCCCACGGGCCAAAATCAGCCCATCAAAGGTTCCAATCCAACCCGCAGGATGAAAGTGCAAAAATTACACCAAAGATATTAACAGTCAAGGTTGTCCACATACAGACCAATGTGATCTCCACTACAATAGTAACTTAATAACCCATAAATAATGATAACTAGACATTTTCTTCTTGAAAAATTCTGTGAAAAAAATTGTGAAAAAAAATAACATTACACTATGAAAATATTTACATTTACAAAACGATCCTTTCACAATAAAATGCAAATAAATACATAAAAAACCAAAATAAACAACCTGAAATGTGCAATTTTAACAATATTGTGCAATTTTGTGCACATATTGATCCACTGTGATGTGTAAGTTGTGATGTAATACTGAAGAAATTGTTCTTATTTTAGTTCCAAACTCCAAGATTTTAATACTATTCTGCCTGTTACCAAATATTTGTGTAACATTGTGTGTAATGCACATGTATAAATGATAAGTTAAAGTGTAATATTGTTAAAATTGCACTAATTTTTCTAATGAAATTCACATCTGTTTTGTAAAATGTAAATATTTTCATACTTTAATGTGGGGGTTTTTTGTACTAAAACAAAAAGAAAAACTTGGATTTGTCATTATTTATAACAGGGGTGTCAAACTCATTTTAGTTCACGGGCCAGATTCAGCTAAATTTGATCTGCAGTGGGCCGAACCAGTAAAATAATAACATAATAATATATAAATAATGTCAACTCCAAACTTTTCTCTATGTTTTGGAGTGAAAAAAGTTTATTTACATTATGAAAAGGTTTATATCTACAAACTATCCTTTCAAAAGATGTGAATAACATGAACAAACTGAGAAAATAAGTGTAATTTTAACAATATTATGCTTCAGTTTATCATTTACAAGTGTACATTATAATTTATACATCACAGTGGATCTACAAACACACGAAACATTTAATAACAGGCAGAATCTTGTTAAAATTGTACTTACTTCTCTTAAGATATTTCAGGTTGTTCATATTTGTTCAGGTTATTCACATTTTTTGCGAAATTACACTTTGTTTTAGTGTAAATCCATGAAAATATTTACATTTACAAACAGAAAAATTTGGATTTGTCATTATTTCTATGTTATTATGATAGTATTTTACTGAATCCTGCCCGCTGGAGATTGAATTGGTCTGAATGTGGAACCTGAACTAAAAGGATTGTTAATATCTTCAGTGTAATTTGTGCATTTCACAAATTCATCCCAGGGGCTGGACTGGACCCTTTGGCGGGCCGGATTTGGCCCCCGGGCCGCATGTTTGACACCCTTGATTTATAGGTTATTCTGTTATTACTTTACTGGTCCGGCCCACTGGAGATCAAATTTAGCAGAATGTGGAACCTGAACCAAAATGAGTTTGACAGCGCTGCTCTACAGGAGAATTATCACCAAGTCTGAGTGTTTTGTAAAACTCAAATGGCAAAGGCAAGACTGGGTAAGGCAGAGTAAATGAGTCTGAGTCTGAGTCTGAGCACACAGAGGTACGGTGGAGTCGGAAACACTCCTGCAGCCTGAAGGTTACCACGACAACAGACAGCAGATGATGAAATGTGATCATCCACGGTCTTGACCAAGAAGCCACACCCCTTTAATACATTTACTGAAACATTCTTTGCTCCACTACAGAAGTCATTTGGCCTGAGCAGCATCACCTCTCCCCTTTACAGCGAACAGTTCTAGGCTTTCATGAAACATGTGACGGTTCAACATTTAAGAATATGTGGAGGTAGCATCAGGCCTACCAGGGTCAGCTCTGCCCCACAACATTAAATACATATGGAGAAAAAAAAAGACCCATGTGCATTTGACAGACAGACGGAACCACCGAAATAAGGCAGATAAGCAAAAAAAAAAAAAAAAAAAAGAGAGAGAGAGACGCAAAGAAAGACCCAAATATCCACCAGTGACCAAAAGCATCTAATGATGTAAAAGGTTTAATAAATGTAGATCCACTAACCCAGGGGTTCCCAAAAGGGGGTACATGTCAAGGTTATAATAGTTTTGGGTTTTTCATTCTAGTTTAGTTTTATTTAGTTTTGACCTTTTTTTTCTCTAATTCAGTTAGTTTTAATTTGTTTTTAGAGCAGGTTTGCTAGTTTTTATTAGTTTTTGTTATTTTCTAAATGCTTTGTTTTAGTTTTTTTTGTTTTGTTTTGTTTTGTTTTTTTTTTTATATCTTTTATCTTCTTTGCCATTGTATTGATATAAATCCCATACAGGACTCTGCTGCTTTCTCCCAACTTTAGTTTCATGTTTCCAGGTAGAGTGGAGACGAGAAGACCACTGTAAAAGACAAGTGACGAGAAGTGACGGACCGTTAAATATCATTTGGTGCCAGCAGCTAAAATTGCTAGAGGGAAATAAATCAATTTCATATCAATCTGACTTTGACAAAGAGGAAAACGAAGGGAATTTTATCCATAATTTCTATCCATTTTAGTTAATTTTGCAAGAACACAATACAGTTTCAGTTCGTTATAATTTTTTTCTTTTAATTATAGTTTTTATTCATTTCAGTTAATGAAAATGTTTTTACAATTCTAGTTTTCACCATTTCGTTAGTTTTCGTTAACAATAACAACCTTGGTACACGTACCCCCAGGGGTACTTGGAATGTTTTTGTAAAAATCCATTAGATAAGTCATTATATACCAAATACAAAATAAACTACGAAAGCACTCAGAGTGCGCAGATCTCTGCCAAGGCAGATCAGCCCCCCCCCCCCCCCCCCCCCCCCCCCCCAATCACCACCAAAATGTAATCATGTGTTCCTTGTGCCAGTATCAACATTTCCTGAAATTTTCATCCAAATCTGTCCATAACTTTTTGAGTTATCTTGCACACAGTCAGACAGACAAACCAACGCCAGCAAAAACATAACCTCCGTGGCGGAGGTAAAAATGAGAATTAATGATGAAATATAAAACACAATAAATACATTCATATATTAGTTTTATTGTCAATCATCTTGTTGAAGCTTTGGTAACATTTGAAGAACATTTATATTTTATATGATTCAAAATGAGTTTATTTGAGTAGATAAGAAATTATTTTATGTTGATGAAAGATTCATTTATTAATTAATGACCAATTTATTTATTTTTCTTATCTGTACTTTTAGAGAGAAAAGTTTGTAGTTGTCATTATAGGCTATTATGATGGTATTTTACTGGTTTGACCTACTTTATATTATACTGGTCTGAATGTGGAACCTGAACTAAAATGATTTTAACATTGTTGACTGTTCAAATCTTCAGTATGATTTTTGCATTTCACAGATTCATACCATGGACCAGTTTGGACCCTTAGGTGGGCCGGTTTTGGCCCGTGGGCCGTATGTTTGACACCTGTGCTCTATGGCCGTTCTGAAAATGTGGTTTCACTTTGCTCTTTATTACCTCCACCAGGAGGTACTGTGATCACTTTGCTTTGTGTGTTTGTTTGCATGTTTGTTTGTGTGTTTGTTTTTTAGCAACTTTACGGGAAAACTATTACAACCGTTTTTACCAAATCTTCCCCACAGATAGGCCTAGGCCCTGGGACCAACCCATTACATTTTGGGCCAAGTAGG
The DNA here is from genome assembly GCF_902148855.1 of Sphaeramia orbicularis. NCBI lineage: Eukaryota > Metazoa > Chordata > Actinopteri > Kurtiformes > Apogonidae > Sphaeramia > Sphaeramia orbicularis. The sequence goes on along the minus strand of NC_043960.1, from coordinate 54,945,969 downwards.
CCAAAGTTCAAGGTCACAGCAAGGTCACAAAATCTACAATTTTTTACAATCTACAATTTCCTATCGCTCATCATTGAGCAATTTTTTGAAAATTCATAAAAAAATTCAAAACGACTCTGATTAGCCTCCAATTTGATCCACCTGTAGTTTATAACAATATCTTGTATCTGGCTCAAAATTGTCCACATCCACTGTGGAATGTGGACAATTTAACCCTGAAAATCCCATTTACGACACATTTTTCCTTATAACTCAACAAATATTGATTGGAATTGAATATAATTTGACATACACATGACTAGTACCAAGCTTCAACTTTTTCTGCTGTATGGAACAACCTGGAAACTTGAATTTAAAAAGAAATAGTCGATCCACACATGCACACCGTTCGGGGTGCTTGGCGGAGGTTTGCGTTCTCTGAACATTTGTTCTGCTTTGCTACACAGTGCATATACAGTGTCCAATAACGGTCAGTGTCATTTCCATTCAAAGTTGCATTAATTTATGGCCAAGATTTTGCCTTGATGCAACACTGAGTAAAATCTTTTGCACATCCCAAACACCCTCCTATACTGGTGTGGACTGTGGGGAGGCTGATCCAGGTGTGACACTAGTCACTTTTCCACTGACCCTTAAATTGCATCAATATATCTTATGCATAAAAATTTGCCAAATGGAAAAACAACAATTTTGCCAAAACTCTCATTTTTCCATGAAACATTTTTGCGCTTGTAAGAGGTGGTTTTCTGTGTAGCAAAATTGGTATATCACACAAAACTGCAATGGAAAGACCTTTTAGTGCAACTAGAGTCATGTGAACAAAAACATGGATGTTGATGGATGTTAGAACAAGAGAAGAAGAAGAGTTTAAACCAAACGTGTGGGTATGTTTGGACACACCAGGAAACCCAATCATTTTAGAATTTAGTAGGAGATAGAGGAGTAACGAGCACTGTAGATTCAAAACAACACAGATTTATGTTCATGTTTATGGAATGACTTCTACTGACATCTACCAGAAGAAAGAAACTAATCATCTGTCAATCATTTGGGATTGAATGTTTATATTTAGACTAGTGTTTCTAAACCTTTTGAACAAATGCCCCTTAACGTCATCATGAGCCTCCTGCTGCCCCCCTGAAAAAAAGTGCGACTGGCGGGGGGGTTTACACCACTGCATAACAAGTTGTCAAAGGTGGGGGGGCAACGTGTCTTATTGTGGAAGGGGAGGGGGGCTGATGCACCCCATTTTGGTCTCAGCTTTCTCGTTCCAAACACCCCCCCCACGGTGTCCCAACACCCCCTGGGCCATTTAGAAACACTGATTTAGATGAAACTGTCCTATAAACTGAAGGTGTTCACATCCAATAGGATTATAGTTTCATCCAGATGTTGAACGGTAAATAGATGGTTTAAATTACTATATGCAAAAAACCTATACAACATTCACATTATGGAGGGAAAATAAAACCAAACTGTTTCCATTTCATGACCTGTCTGCTAGTTGAGGAACATCCTCTACACTACAGACATATATTATATACTCTACAACACAAACTTGACTTTATCTCACAAAAAAACAGAACTTTTTCTATCAACAATTGGCTCTAGTTTTGGATTTAGGGATGGGAATCAATTAGAATTTAACGATTCCATTATCGATTTTGCTTATTGATCCGATTCTCTTATCGATTCTCGTTGGGTGAGGGAATAAAAGAGTACTTAAGATAAAGTAAGTAAAGTAAAGTAAATTTTATTTATAGAGCACTTTTCACAGACAGAGTCACAAAGTGCTTTATCAATTCAAATCAGAATCAAATTAAGTTTACAGAGACCCAACAGAATCCTTCAGGAGCAAACACTTGTGATTGCTCTACTTTACTAATTAATGATGCTTTACTAATTCCTCTATTGCCGTATGTCCATTATGTGGAACCAGTTTGACTCGGCTCGGCCTGTCTCCTGTTGTTGTGCACCTCATTTCCTTTCCCCTACCTTTGGAAACTTGTATTTGAGAGGGTACGACGTTTGTTGCCCGCACCAGAGCCGGAACTGGGCCCAGCATTCACTCTGCCGCTACTTTCACAAGCGTCACTAAGTATCGTATCAAATATTCCTGTAAATGAATCACATGCTGTGGACAAATGTTTGAGCATACTGGAGGGATTCCACCCTTTTGAAGACATGGAAGCTTTGACAGTGTTCCAGTGGACCTGGTGTCGTCTTTTTAGACCGTTTCTGCCTCAACACCATGTTGGCTACGTTCTGACCAAAACGATGCAGCGTACGTGTGACGTCATCGCATATGAGCAACGAAGGCGGAATCGATAAACAGAATCGTTAAGCAGGCAGGCAAACGATTTCAAGGAATCAAGCTACTGGGATCCGGTTCTCAAAAAGAACCGGTTCTCGATTCCCATCCCTATTTGGAGTTGCATGACATTCTGATTGAAGACACATTCTACCATTTTTAAGTTTAAGATGTAAGATTTGAAAAGCTATTTACAACTTGATATATGCAATTTTTACATTCGTTTCTTAATTTACAGACATTCACAAACACTTCCTGTGTCTGACTTATGGCTTTGTGGTTGCAAGCAATGACTCAGTTCATGTCGGAAACCAGAAGGAGATGAAACGCACATAGTCTGGTCCACATGGAGGTTCTGGAAACATCAGCCAAACAGCTGATGTGCCACCGTCATCCACCTGCTGCTGAGGCGACGTTCAGTGGAATGTGTTTTCAGTCAAACACATGAATCCTGTCTGTGGGTCCTTAACTACAGTAGATCCATCTGCTGAGGACAGGGACGGACATGTCCACCGTCCCTGTCTGAACATCCCCGTCTCCACTTCCACCTGTAGATTAGCTGCTCTGTGGTTTGTGGAGGCTGTTGGTGTCTTGGTCTGGTTTGTTGAGAGCGTCCCGGGCCGTCTGGGTCTCCTTCCGGTCCTCTATGGAGCAGTTGGAGACGGCGTTGGCTACGAAGCAGACCTTGCGCAGAAGGATCTCCCTGAAGAGCAGATAGACCCACGGATCCAGAATCTGGTTGAGGGACGCCAGGCGGATGGCCGTCAAAAAGAAGTTACAGTCGAACTGAACTTCCCGGTCAGAGGTGGAGCTGGAGTGTCCTGCAGCCGAACTGCATTCATGGGACGATATCTGGGTGTAGATCATCCGCAGCATCAAGCCCTGAAACATGAGGGAGGTGCAACATGCCACATGGTTGGAGGAGGATTCTGGTACCGTATGAAGGGTAGTTTACATCATACACAAAGAACTCATTTTGTTAACGATAACAAACACCACAAAAACATATGAAATACTGTAAGACCTTATTATTGACCAAAGCCTGCACATGCATTATTCTACTGTCCACCGTTCTGGAGCAGTGGAACCTGAAGGTCAGTACTTTACATAAGATAAGATAAGAAAAGATAAGACAAAATAAGATAAAATAAAATAAGATAAGATAAGACAGTATAAGATAAGACAAGATAAGATAAAATAAGATGAGGTAAGATAAGATAAGATAAAATAAAATAAAATAAAATAAAATAAGACAAGATAAAATGAGATAAGATAGGATAAGATAAAATAAGATAAGATAAAATAAGACAAGATAAGCTAAATTAAGATAAGATAAAATAAAATAAGATAAGATCAGATAAGATAAAATAAGATAAAACAAAATAAGATAAGATAAGATAAGACTTTCTTGAAACCATTATGGGGAAATTTAACAGTTCACAGCAGTAATATGGAACACACCAGAGCAAAAGAAAAGGCAGGTAGAAATAAATGTTCTTGAAGTATAAAAATTCATGTATAAAAAATTTAAGATATTTACATAGTAATTGCACATATACATGATGTGGTATGGGGGTGGTGGAGGGTTGCTGTGTACTGTTTTTAGACCAGGGGTGTCCAGTCCTGGTCCTTCAGATCCACTATCCTGCATGTTTTAGATGTGTTCCTCTTCCAACACCTGATTCAAATGATCAGTCTATTGTCACACTCTGCAGAAGACTGAGAACGACCGTCAGGTGGACTGGAGGACCAGGGTTGGACACCCCTGACTTAGACCAAGTGTTTTCTATCAAATTTGGACACATAAGGGTTCCATCTCAGTGCTCGTGGACACAGCAGGTACTGCTTTAAACATTTTATAGATATTTTATTAACAGGCACTATTTGTAGTAAATAGTTGCTTTGAATGTAGGAGGCAGAATGATGAAACCAAATCCAGGGTGACCTGCACTGCAAATTATTTGGTTCTTACCAAGATAAAAAGAAAACTTAGATTTAGGTGCTTCTCTGAAACTGGGTTTATTTTAGTATCTGTCACTTTTCCATCTTTTTAGTCCCAATAATAAAAGGTAAATGTAGACATATTTCCCCCCAGGATGGACCTAATGATGACCTCAGAGAAATGCAAAAAAAAATTTATCCTCTTGCTCTGATCCATCCCATAATGAATGAATTTATAATCAAATATTGGGTCCATAAATAGGACCCAAATATGGACATTAAATCTCCCAAGGTGTCAGTGCATTAGATGTGAAAACGTGTGTAAATGCTCTTCTATAGACTATAAATAAAGACACTGTGTTAAATGTGTGGATCCTAGTGGTTTTTCTAATCCACACATGTGGGTTTTTCATCAGTCTCAGTCTCATTCCAGGTTTGGTGTGGAACCCATTGTGTCCACTGGTGTTACATACAGAACCTGAACATTTAAACAGTAATAAATCGCAAATGATTTTGCAACAGCGGTCATTTTTGTGAAACATTCTGCCTTGGATAATTAGTTCAATTCCCAAAATGCACCTGTGAGAGAATAAAGAGATATTCAAAAAAATAGTACCGTGTAATTTTGGCCGTGTTACTTGTGGATTTTTGTATAAAATATAATGTAAAATAATATAAAAATGTGTTTTATCTGAAAAAAAGTTTCTCTTTTATCTCAGTATTTAATTTTAAAATAGACCCAAAGTGCCTCCAAACCTGCTTCATAACATTAATCTACATCTGGTTTGAATTTTTAGCCCCATGTTGTGTTTTTAGGACCAGTTTCAGAGAAGCTCTTCTATAGAAGTGTCAGATCATTTATCTAGTTTTAAATGTTAGTTTCTTATTTGAAGTGTTCATACATCTGTAGATATACATATTTGTACATTGCTGCATGAACAGATATTTCAGTTGTTTTCAGGACCTTTATCCTCAGATTTAGTGTTTTTATCTTATTTTTCAGACACACCCTTTTTTTGCAGCGTGGGTCCAACCTGATGAGGGACTACACAGCGTTCTGATCAGTTTGTCATTTGTGTTGTTTCTATCCACTACACTTACTCTGTTACTCTGATAAAAAAAAAAAAAGCACTAAACATCTATTCTAATTACTTTATTATCTCATTACTTTATTATATCTGATTACCTTCTACAAGACAATATAGAGCCAAGTTTGAAATGTTTAATTTAGATGATAACGCTTTTTATGAGCCTTTGATTTCAGTGTTTGACTAAAGTCCACGTCTGTCCAACCAGTCAGCTGATAATCACATGGTCGTACATGACCTGTGTGCCTGCACAGCCAAGTGCTGTTTGGCCTCATACCCCATTAAACTAAAGCCCCTGAGTGGACCACAAAACAGAAAACAGACCAACACAGGCGGGAACTAAACTGAACTGATACCTGAGCCTTTTGGAGCAGGTTCATGGTCCACTTTACGCTAATGTTTGAGTTCCGAAAGTTCTGAAACATCTGGATCTCACCCAAGGCTACCTGACAACCCAGCGAAAACTGTCCAATCACATGAGGATTAGAACATAAAAGTCACCTCAGGGCATGAACTTACCCTAACCCTGAGGTGAATCTGTCCAATGACAGCACAGCCTCAGGTCACATGTACCATAATACTGGAATGGCTCAGAGCATCTGTGTGTGTGTGTGTGTGTGTGTGTGTGTGTGTGTGTGTGTGTATCTGCGCAATTCTGAGAAATGTAGACATCTTTATCTGTCCAGTTTGGTTCCTACAGTTGTGGAATAGTTCCATCTCCACATTAAATTTTTTTTTCCTTTAATATTCCCTTTCTTAAAATCAGAAGGGACTGATTTAATTCTCACTGCTAAGCAGTTGCCAGGGGGAGGGACAGGAAGCAGCCTTACACGTCAGGAGAGAGTTGCGCAGTACCACACTGCATGACGGGAAATGAAGTTAAAAAGAGGAACAACACATTTACTAACTTCAGTCCCTAGATATCAGTATTAATATATTAATTGTTGTTTAAATTTTAAAGAATGATTTACCAAACATTTTTATGTCAGTACTTATAAAATATAGACTCTCATCTTTTCCCATAAGTCAGCTCTGCCCAGAATCAAAACTACTATGAAGTTGCCCTTGGCAAAGCAAATTTGCTCAGCACCAAAAGGAACCAGACTACCATTCTGCTGTTAGGACGCTGGACAAGACAAGTAGGAAAAAAAAAAACAAAAAAACAAAAAAAAGTAGTGTGAGAAAATGTCCAAATAAAAGAGGATACACAAGCAAAGGTGTTAGAAAAATGGGCAATGATGACTGGGAGTACAGTTGGTGTCGGCTGCTGCCTTATCGGTACAGACAGCTGCCTGTCAGCCAGCTGAGCCCATAAAGAAAGAAGATAAAAAAAAATAAATAAATAAAAAAAACCAGAATCAAAACTACCACATCTAGAACCTGGGGTTACCCACAGGTCAATGAGCTAGTGCAGTATAACACATATTATATGTTATATGTATATTAAATATAATACAAGTTCAATAAATGTTGGCATGAACTACAGGACACAGGATGAATATTATATATATGTAGTTCATACATTTATACATTTTAGTTAACTTTAATCTGTTAAACTTCTTCTCTACATCATTTTACAAAGGGTAGAACCTGTCCCATCTGTAGACAAACTACCACTGTGTGCAATAATATAAGATACACACACACACACACACACACAAACACACACACACATTTCTTGTCTTTCATTCAGTTTGTGGACTTCTGTCCAATCTAGGGATGTAACGATTACCGGTATAACGATAAACCGCGGTAAAATTGCCAACAGTTAGTATTACCGTTTAAATTCTAATTATCATGATAACCGTGTTTGATTACCGCACTTGTCCGGAGAAAACACCTATGTAAAGATATGCTTTTATGTCAAATATTTGAGTATAGTTTTAATTTATCACAATTTTGATTTATATACCTAATATTTGGAACCAATATTCACTTTTAAAGTCTTTGAAAAGGTTCGTTAAGTATCTTTGTGTTATTTATGCAATAAATTATGTACATTTGTCAAATTGGACTGTATATTTTTTTGTGTGTTTTTTGTCCTTTTGTGTTGATATAGTAGGTTAAAATGAAAAGAATAATAGGCAGTTGATATAAATGAAGTTGTGCTGAAAAAAAAAGATCACAAACATGGGTATAGTAAACATTTGTTTATATAGTATATAAAGGCAAAATCAAAAGGACTGAAAAATGGCCAAAAAAGGCTCAGATCACTAAGTGTTAATACGTGAGTGTTTCTGCAACAGAAAGTGCATTGTACCAATTATTTTATTTGTTTTTGTTGTCGTTGTTGTTTTCAAAATACAACTTGGTTAAATTCTTTCAGTGTGTGTATTAGTACTTTTTGAACATTTTGAGCACAATTTCAACAATACCGCAATAATAATGATAACTGTGATAATTTTGGTCACAATAACCATGATATGAAATTTTCATATTGTTACATCCCTAGTCCAATCTAACTCTAATGTGTAATTTTCTACTTCCTTTCCTCCTTTTTCTTTTTTTAATGTAAAGCAGGTTTTAAAAATGCAGTCGCTGACACTAAACCTGACACCAGCCTCGTCACAGGTTCGTACTGATGTTTGGCTCATATGTCAGAGCATCCCTGACTGTACTGAGTCATATTTAACGGTACCCCTCCCTACACACTCTGTTGTCCTCGCAGACGTTGGTTCAGTCTGAATATTCAGTGACACCAGTACAGCAAAAACCCACTGACTTACAGTAAATGTATTTATGTTCCTGGGGTTTCTATTAATACCCAGATCCATGGTAGGACTAATAAATATGGGAGGACCAGGGGATGACCTCATAGTGCGCTGAGCAGACCCTCCAACAGGACCCCACTAAGTGAATTGGTCTGTAATAGAAAATGACAGCTGCATTTCAAAGGAACTGGATCTGAGTCTGACAAGAGCCCAGTGTGTGTGTGTGTGTGTGTGTGTGTGTGTGTGTGTGTGTGTGTGTGTGTGTGTGTGTGTGTGTGTGTGGGGTGATGTTAGGGTGATGTTTGTGAAAACAGAAAGCATCAATAAATCCAGTGGTTGTTGTTGTTTTCTCTGTTCTATAATCAGAGGGTGAGGAGTCGGAAACACAGACGCTGTTTGGAACAGACCACTGACCATTTTAGAAGAACCGTGACAGTATGAGGAGTAATAATCTAACACATATTATTAGTAGGGCGGGGCAAGTTAACGCGTTATTACCGCATTAACGCATTCATTAAATAACGCCGACAATTTTTTAATCTCCCATTAATGCCGTTCTGCCTTTCAAGCAAGTCCTAGTTCATTTGTATATACGGACTCTTATTTTGGAACTCATGCTTTTATTTTGCCGGTGCTCTGTGTGAACTGCACGTAGCTGAGAGAAAAGTGAGCGAACTTTCTGAGTAATGCTGAATCAAACTTTGTTTAACCCCTGCAGAAGCAACGCCTGGATGTATCAATCATTCTGTTGTTTGCTAAATAATTTCACATGCAAACAGAAACATGTTTATGATGTTATTTTGGATGTGTTTATTACAATGTGTTATTAACATGTTTAAGCTAATTCGTTTATGCTAACAGTCGCAGATGGGTTGCTAATTCTTTATGCAGGCCCATGTAGCGATTAGCTCGACAGATAGGCAACAGGTTTCCCAAGAAAAGCCCAAAACTTCTGTCCAAATCTGTTACTGTAGACTCACTGTAAAACTGCAACATACATACAAAATATGTCTGTTCTGTTCATTGCCTTAGTACATTTACATGGCATTATACATTTAAATGAATGGGGAAAAGACCGCTAGCTCGACGCTAACTTGGGTGGGAAAATCCATAGACACGCTAACAATTAGCATTTACAGATTAATTTAAGATTTACTTTTTATCCAGCAACAAAGGTTCACATCAGAGATATTTGATACTATTCATTCTTACAACAACTGAACATAAAATACTCACAGACAAACGTTTTTGGGGCCATACAAACAGAGTGATAGAAACATGTCTGTTAGTTCTTTCTTTTGTCCGAACTGACTACAGGAACACTGCAAGGACAAAACATACGTTAGTGCAACTTATTCTGACCACTAGAGGGCCCCCTTTGCTTACTTTGAACAACTAAACATCGCATATTATTGGGCTTATTAGTATTAGTACTTATTAGTGGGCTTAAGACTCCTGTCAATCACTCACAAGTGGAAATAAACTGATGGGGACATAAACATAGAGAAAAATAGCGGTCTTTTCCATGGACATTTTTAAATGTCTTCAGATGGTGGGGGTGAGAAGGACAAAGTTGTTTGTAAGCACTGCAATGTGGAATTATTTTTATCACCGGAGTACTTCCAGTCTGAAATATCACTTAAAGGCAATACACGCTGTTGATGCCCCCCCCCCCCCCCCCAAATATAACTATGCGATTAATTGTGATTAATTGCAGAAATCCACGTGATTAATTGTGATTAAAAATTTTAATCGTTGCCCAGCACTAATTATTAGACATTAGAACAGTTTGAGGACTGGGGACAGTTGGAAAACATTAGCCAATCAGAAACAAGACAGAGAAATTAATGTCATTCTGCACATGCTCAGTTAATAGTCTTTTCATGTAATAAATAAATAAGTAAATAATACTTTTGTGACAGTTCCTAAATGATTTTTTCTCTATTTAACCTTTCTTAAGTGATTTATCACTATTTATTACAATATTATCTGTATTTGGCATTTTTCAGTAAAAAATCATGTCTTTTCCTACATTTAATTCACTGATCATGTAGATGTTCATTAAAAACTCAGATTAAAGTTGAGGGTTATTATATCAAAAACAAAGAAAATGGAAGAAAAAGTGAGTTTTTCAGCTGAATATATGAACACCATAAGCCCAGCGTGTCCATCCACTGTCACTGATCCAACTCCATCCCATCATGCACCATCCCATACACTGACGTTCACACAGATTACTGTCACTTTGCTCTTCTAGATAAACCTGATCTGCACTAACATGTTTGAGTGTAAATCAATTGCTAATTATTATTAGACTGTAATTAACAGTTTTCTTATTCAAAAAGTTTTTTTTTTTTTTTTTTTCCTTATTATCTTCATTAAATGAGTAATAAAACTTTGTGTTTTTATGCTCCACACATCTGGACCAAACCACCATGAACCTGCAGGTCTGCTCCACCTCAGTTCTTTACAGACTCATCTGTTTCCAGCTCCTTTCATTAGAGTATTTCATTTTTCACTTCTAATCCCTGCACTGACACTCACAATTTGAACTGTTTTGATTGATTTAACATTCAATTCTGAGTTTTAATTCAGGCTGTTTTTAGCTTTTGTTTTAACTGTCTCTTATTCTTATTTTAATTTCTTTCTTTCTTTTTATCTTTTCTGCACTTTTCCTTTGTTTAGTGTTTTATTCTGCTGTTGTCCTAGTATTAGTCTATGATTTTCATGTAACTATATGCTGTATATATGTTTCTATGCCTTTGTAAAGCACTTGGAATTACCTTGTGTATGAATGGTGCCGTACAAATGAGTGCTTCAATGAAACTGGGTTTATTTTAGTATCTGTCACTTTTCCAGCTTTTTAGACCCAATAATAAAAGGTACATGTAGACATATTTCCCCCCAGGATGGATCAAATGATGACCTCACATGAATGCAAAAAAATATATATACTCCTGCTCTGAGCCATCCCATAATTAATGAATTTACCGTATAATCAAATATTGGGTTCATAAATAGGACCCAAATATGGACATTAAATCTCCCTAGGTGTCAGTGCATTAGATGTGAAAACGTGTGTGAATGGTCTTCTATAGACTATAAATAAAGACACTGTGTTCAATGTGTCGATCCTAGTGGTTTTTCTAATCCACACGTGGGTTTTTCATCAACCTCAGTCTCATTCCAGGTTTGGTGTGGAGCCCATCGTGTCCACTGGTGTTACATACAGAACCTGAACATTTAAACGCGTATCAATTGTGAGTGATTTTGCAACAGCGGTCATTTTTGTCAAACACTCTGCCTTGAATAATTAGTTCAATTCCCAAAATGTAACTGTGAGAGAATAAAGAGATGTTTGAAAAAAAATAGTCATGCGTAATTTTTGTGTCCTTCTGACCGTGTTACATGCAGATTTTTGTTTTAAATATAATGTAAAATAATACAAATGTGTTTTACCTGAGAAATAGTTTCTATTTTATCTCAGTATTTAATTTTAAAATAGACCCAAAGTGCTTCCAAACCTGCATCATAACATTTTACAGATTTTTCCAGTATTTTCAAGATATAGGAAAATATCAATTAAATTACAAAAATAGACTGTGATTTTACATGTCAAATGTAAAATAACACGAAAATCTGTAACTGTGAATAACCATAAAATTTAAATTTTTTAAAAGAATTTTTTTTTCTTTTTCCACAGAAAAATACAGTTAGAATACATTTAGAAATGTATCATAATTTCACAAATATTTCTTTTCTATTCATGAGATTAAACTGTTAATTTAAAGTTTAATACTGTAAAAAAAAAAAAATAAACAAAATGAGATAAAATTACTGACAATTAACCATAAAAGAAGCATTTGTTCTCTAAGTTTAACTAGACTTGTTTGTTAATTTACAAATATCTTGTGTAATTACAGGAGGTTTCACAACAAAAATGTTGAATAAATGTATTTTTGTGAATGTATAACATGTATAAGCACTGATAAACTGTCCAAATACAGTTTTTATCAGTGGATCGTACAACTGAGTCTCATTAAAAATTATTCATATATATATTTACAGGTAATTTAATTGTTTTAATACATGAAAATATTCTTTATTAAACATTAAAAAGTAAAAAAAAAAAAAAAAAAAAAAAAAAAAAAAGCAAAATCTGATGTAAAGTTAGGGCAAAAAACTGTATTTTAATTATGGAAAATTACTGTATATTTATGAGATGGTTATTTTCTGTTATTTAACAGTATTTTTTCAGCACTCCTGCTGCCGGAATAATACCATTGTTTTACCTTGTTTTTTTTGTTTTTTTTTTACAGTGTGGACCCTTTATCTCTACTCTTGGGACATGAACGTCAGGACATCCTTATCAACACCAGCTTGAACAGACTTTGTGAAATCCTCACATATGCTGCAAGGACACATAAGTTCATGTCTTGGATAAATGACAAACCTCCACTAAAACAACGGGGCATCAAATCCTTGCTGAATGTTTTCCTCTGGAACATTGGACCTGTACTTCAGCTGATGACAGTCTGGACCCCATACCTCCGTTTCACTAACTCCTCAGTCCCTTCTGTACTTTCAGAGCTCATCAGTGGCTGAACATGTGTGGTTCCTGTTCTCAGTCAGATCTCTGCTGCTCTCACCTGTCACTGCTGGACTGTCGGATCTGTGTTTGATCCTCACTTTAAGTCCATACTCTGGACTATTGGATTCATCTCAGATCAGTCTACTCTTTTTTTTCTTACTCTGTTTATCTTCCAACAGCTTCATATTTTATTTTCATACAGACCAGGTGTTGAGCTGAGCCATTTGTTGTTGTAAAAATGTAATAAAATCTAATAAAGATAATTGGAAAAAAAAAAGCTTTAGATTCTGACTATAACATCAATATTCTTCAAACCTGTGTTTTATTTATCAGATACAATCAAGCATCTGAAGAGCGATTTTATGGCAAATTCACAGGTTCATTCTGATTCAAACCTCCATCCTCCAAAACTTCTAATTAGCAGAAGACAATTTTCCATCAGATTTAGGGTCAAATTATAGAACAACTTTTCCTCTAAGGCAAATAACTGTTAAACTATAAAAAGATTGAAAACATCTTTAAAATAGTTTTCAATTACTGCCTGTTTATATCAGTCTGTGCATACGTTCAGTTCTCATGCATATTATTCTTTCTTTCAGCTCATATTTTTATATGTTATTTATTTTATATAAATGCTTTTCTTTTTCTCTTCTTGAGGTGGATTCTTCAGATCCAGATTTTGGTCTTTTTGCTTCTTTCTGCACACTGGAAAAAATCAAAATCTTACCCAGTGTATTTTTTCTCATTTCTAGTCCAGAAATCTCATCACACTTAAACTGAGACAGAATCACCTAAAGAGGGACCTTTCAGTGAGATATAAGAACTGATTCATAGACAATAGATCTGGAAAATCTGATTTCAACAAATCTGACCAAGATAATTTTCACTTGTTCCATTGGCAGATTTTTTTTTTTTTTTTTTTTTTGTGCTTAATTCAAAAAAATTTTTTTTTTTGCTTAATTCTTTTTTGCTTCATTTAAGATTTTTTGCTTTATTTAAGATTTTTTTTTTTGGTTAATTCAAGACTTTTTTTGCTTAATTCAACATTTTTTTTGCTTAATTCAACATTTTTTGCTTCATTTAAGATGTTTTTTGCTTTATTCAAGTTTTTTTTGCTTTATTCAAGATTTGTTTTTGCTTAATTCAAAAAATTTACTTTTGGCTTAATTCAACATTTTTTTTGCTTCATTTAAGATTTTTTGCTTTATTTAAGATTTTTTTTTGTTTAATTCAAGACTTTTTTGCTTACTTCAACATTTTTTTTTGCTTACTTCAACATTTTTTGCTTCATTTAAGATTTTTTTTTGTGCTTAAGTCAAGATTTTTTTTTTTGCTTAATTCAAGAATTTTTTTTTGCTTTATTCAAGATTTTTTTTTTTTTTTGCTTACTTCAAGATTTTTTTTTTTGCTTAATTCAACATTTTTTTTTTTGCTTCATTTAAGATTTTTTGCTTTATTTCTGATTTTTTTTTTTTTTTTTTGTTTAATTCAAGATTTTTTTTTTTTTTGCTTAATTCAATTTTACTCAATTCAAGCTAAAAAAAATCTGCCAATGGAACAAGTAAAAATTATCTTGGCAAGATTTCTTGAAATCAGATTTTCCAGATCTACTGTCTATAAATCAGTTCTTATATCTCACTGAAAAGTTCCTCTTTAGGTGATTCTGTCTTATTTTAAGTGTGATGAGATATTTGGACTAGAAATGAGAAAAATACACTTGGTCAGATTTACATTTTTGCAGTGAATTGGATTGGTTTTCTTTCATCTTTTGTTTCTTTTTTTCTTTTGTCTGTTCCAAACTAAACTAAACTAATTCATGCTTGAAAGGGTTAAACAGGATAAAGCCCTAAGAGATGAATGTGCGGGCTGGAGTCACAGACATACCAGTAAATCACCTAAACCTCCAACAGAACCTGGATAACAGATGTAATGTCTTTCCTCAAACTGGAAAAAAATCAAATTTTCTCTCAGATGACCAACCGAGAAATTTGGCATAACACGGAAACCTTTCCTGTTACTTTGATAAAACATCTATAGAATACATAACAGAATAGAACAGCTTTAACACTCGTAATTAAGTGAATGTGGACCAATGTGGGTGGGGGGGTACTACTTTTCTCTTCTTTCTCTCTTCTTCTTTTTTTTTTTTTTTTTAATTTAAGCTTTTGTTGTTAGTGTTTTTTTATTTTGGAAAACTGGAAAATTGGACATGCTCATACCTGTGCTGAGAGGATATGTATACTGAAAATATGTCCTAATATAAAAGATTATCAACCCTTAAAGCCCCAAACACCCACCGGAGACCAAATTATCTACTGATGTAAACTGTTTAATACCTGTCGATCCACTAATCCTATCAATCCATGTCAATAATTGGTGTAAAATACAGTTCTTCATCAGATATGACCCATTTGGACGTTCAGAGGCTCTGTAGTTACCGTGGAAACACCGTCATCTTCTACAACCTTGATTCACCAGTAAAACCCATGGAGTTGGATCAGTGACAGTGGATGGACACACTGGGTTTATGTTCAGTTAATGACAGATTGGACTGAAAAAGACAGTTTTTCTTCACTTTTCATGAATATGGAAATTAAATATAGGAAAAGACAGAGGACACAGTTAATGATATCTTCACTGAAAAAAAAACTTTTTCTTCCGTTTTTTCTGTTTTGATATAATAACATTGCATTTACTCTGAGTTTTTATGAGTATCTAAATAAAACATAGGAAATAAGATGAAGGAAAATACATGATTTACAGTGAAAAATGCCAATTACAGAGGATAATATTAGAATAAAAGTGATAAGTCACTTAAAAAAGATTAAAAAGAGAAAAACGTTCATTTGGGAACTGACATAAAAGTAGTGCTGGGTCTTTATGGGTTACAGGTTTGATGAAAAGGTCACTTTTTCTTCAGTTTTTTTTCTATTTTTCATTTAATATCCTTCAACTTTAATCTGAGCTTTGATGAACATCTACATGATCAGTGAATAAATATAGGAAAACAGATGAGGATGCAGACGATAATATAATAAAATTGTGATAAATTATTTAGGAAAGGTTTAATAGAGAGAAAAGTTCATTTGGGAACTGACATAAAAGTAGTGCTGGGTCTTTATGGGTTATAGGTTAGCTGAAAATGACACTTTTTCTTCAGTTTTTTCTGTTTTTGATTCAATATGCTTCAACTTTACTCTGAGCTTTAATGAACATCTACATGATCAGTGAATAAAATATAGGAAAAAAGACGATTTTCACTGAAAAAATACAAAATGCAGAGGATAATATTATAATAAATGTGATAAATCAACTTAAAAAAGAGAAAAAAGTTCATTTGGGACCTGACATAAAAGTAGTGCTGGGTCTTTATGGGTTATACTGTTGCTGAGAGGTCACTTTTTTTCCATTTTTTTCTGTTTTTGATTCAATATCCTTCAACTTTACCCTGAGTTTTTATGAACATCTACATGATCAGTGAATAAAATATAGAAAAACAGATGATTTTCACTGAAAAAATACAAAATGCAGAGGATAATATTATAATAAAATCTTGATAAATCGTTTAGGAAAGGTTTAATAGAGAGAAAAATTAATTTGTGAACTGACATTAAAGTAGTGCTGGGTCTTTATGGGTTATAGGTTTGATGAAAAGGTCACTTTTTCTTCAGTTTTTCATTCAATATGCTTCAACTTTAATCTGAGCTTTAATGAACATCTACATGATCAGTGAATTAAATATAGGAAAACAGATGATTTTCACTGAAAAAATACAAAATGCAGAGGATAATATTATAATAAAATCTTGATAAATCATTAAGGAAAGGCTTAATAAAGTTAAAATGTAATTTGGGAACTGACACAGAAGTCCCACTGGGTCTGCATGGGTTAAAAAACCAAACCTACCAGTAAAGGAGACCAGCAGATGAGCAGGACGCACATGATCCCTAATAACTGGATGATGGTTTCCGTGGTGAGCCGTTCCCACTGTTTGGAGGACTGGGACGTCCCGGACTTGGATTTACAGCGGATTATTAAACTCCGGATGGTGACAACGTTACAGGAAACTGTGACAAGCAGAGAGAAGATCCCCAGAAGAGCGAAGGTGACGGAGAAGAACATGTTCCCGGACACCTGGCTGTCTCCCACACTGATGAAGCACCAGGTGCCGGGCCACTGGCGGGTGTATTTACCGACCCCCGCGACGGGCAGCAGCGCAAAGAGCAGCCCCAGCCCCCAGATGAGGGCCAGGGTCTGCTTGGTCACGCTGGTCTTCATGTGGTTGGAGTACCAGTGCGGGTTGGTGATGGCCGTGGCGCGCTCCGTCGCCATGGCGCTGGCCATGAAGAGCGCGCACAGGCCGAAAGTTGTCATGCACACGCCGAAAAACGGGCACAGGTACCCGGACGGGTCCACGCGCTCCCACCGCAGGTCTGCTCTGTACACGGATATGACGATGGGACTGGTCAGCAGCTGTCCGAACAGGTCCGTGAGAGCCAGAGAGCCGATGCACAGCAGGAAGGAGCGTTTCCTCTTATTCTCCTTTTTTCTGTAGGAGATGTAGACCAGGATGAGGGCCAGGGAGTTCCCCACCATGCCGGTGACCATCATGGTGATGGGGAAGCCCACGGACACGGAGCCGCAGCCGGAGCTCCTGGTGCCGTTGCCTCTGTGCAAAGGCTTGGAGGTGTTGGAGCCCAGCATCTGTCCGACCCCGGTCTGAGAGTCCTCCACGGAGTCACAGTCGTCCAGAGTCATCCTGAACCCTGGAGCAGAGCGGCTCCCGCAGGTCCCGCATGTGTCGGTGCGGCTCCAAACTGCTCCATCTGAGGCAGTCTGTGCGTAAAACGCGTGTCGAGCACTTTACGCGCTGGAGGCGGGACTAGGAACCCACCCAGAGGACAGAGGAGGGACAGTCCGGACCCAAGATGGACCACATAGACTTTAGACCAGGTCAGGTTCCACATTCAGCCTGATTGGATCTGCAGTCAAATAAGAACAGAATAACCTGGAAATAATGACAACTCCAAATGTTTGTCTTTGTTTTAGTGCAACCCCCCCCCCGTTAAACTATGAAAATATTAAAAAGTCAAAAAGTCAAAATTAAAAAAAAAAAAAAAAATCTCATGTAAAGTTAAGGCAAAAAAAAACCCTGTATTTTAATTATGGAAAATTACCGTATTTTTATGAGATGGTTATTTTCCGTTATTTAACAGTATTTTTTTGGTGCCCCAGCTGCTGGAATATTACCGTTTTTTTTTTTGTTTTTTTTTTTTACAGTGTACGGTCCTTCAGTCTTTGAATTTCATTCTGCATTACCAATGAAGAAACATTCAAACCCTCTCCTCCCTTTGAGGACCAGTGTTTGAACCCTTTTCAACTTTCCCACATATATTAACTTGGATCCTCAGCCCATCTGTGCTCCTGGAGGACAGGGCCTTTACTGAACGCTGCTTTTGGACCAAATCATGTTTCAGATGAGCTGAACCTGTGTCACAGTTTTAGGACATGTCATTATTTTAACTCATTATGACTAATGGCCTTGGTTCCAAGTTTGTTTCAAAAATAGGACATGATAGTGACAGTAGATGTTTGTCCACCATAAACAAGTGGTGCAAGACCTAAAGAAGTACATTTACACTGTCCTCTGCCAAGTTCATGAACCCTTAAAGACCCAAACGTCCACCTTTTTAAAGGTGAGACTATGTCTCTCGGCTGGCCTGGGAACACCTCGGGGTCCCCCCAGAAGAGCTGGAGGAGGTGTCTGGGGAGAGGGAAGTCTGGGCATCCTTGCTTAGACTGTTGCCACCGCGACCTGGCCCAGGATAAGCAGCAGATAATGGATGGATGGAAGACCCAGACGTCCACATTTAGAATAGAACTTCAGCTGCACTTTAGTTTATTTAGAATATTTCATTTTGTAATTTCCACCCATCCGTGGCATGATCAGCATGTGCACGGCTGTAAATAGTGTATATATCTTTCTTGATTGTGTATGTCTTGTTTTTGTACTTCTTTACTCTTGTGTGATTGCACTTTGCTGCTGTAAACCTGGAATTTTCCCTTGTGCAACTAATAAAAGCTTATCTTATCTTATCTTATCTTATCTTATCTTATCTTATCTTATCTTATCTTATCTTATCTTATATCTACACGTATACGTTTCCATAGTAACATGTCCGTTCCAAACCTCCACGGTTCATTGAGGTCTACTGATATAATGGAACATATATATATATATATATATATATATATATATATATATATATATATATATATCAGTGGCAGCTGCTCCTCTTTCAGACAGGAGAAGCTCATTGTTGGCTTACAGAAAAAAATTAAATTAAATTAAAAAATTGTCAAGTTATTTAAACATACATTCGTCCCTCCGTTCCTTTTTAAGAAAATGCTCAGTGACCTTATCGTACCAGTAGGTGTCTTTTCCACGGACTGGACCAGTGTCCTCTGAATGTCCAGCAGAGCTGGGCTGCTCAGATTGCCTTGGCCCAGTGTGTTGTGGGTGTCAGACTTCAGCCTTTTTAAACAGATGCTCCTTTCACTGCGACCTAGCCGACAGTTTGATTGATTTAACTATCTACAAAACGATATTAAACTCGAACAAGAAATGATTAAATTATGGAACTGAAAGAAGAAAACGCTGAAATTATGTTAAATTGAAACAAGGAAGTACAATGAGTGTGTTTTATTTACAGTGCAAGAAATGAACAAGTAATTTCGCAGTAGTTTCTCTCTTGATTTCACAGCAGAATGTGTGACGGTATTAAAATGAACTGTGTCAGTGAAGGAGGAGATCTGAAAACAGCTGTCAATCAAACGGGATTCAGCCTTTGGACTGATCCTCCAATCAGCACGTGGGATTCTGGCGCCCAGCCCGGCCGAGCTCCGCCCACAGCTCCATTCACCCCCAGAGACTCCCGGCGTCCGGGGGCGGGACAACATCGTGGCATTTATCCAATTACCGTCCAGTTTTGAGGCAATGAAAAAAACTGTTCCACTCAGTCCCACTGAAGTGCATGGAAATGACAATCTAAAAAAAAATACAAATACAAATCAAATGATATAAAGCCTTACATGTTTCATAAATTACAGTCTTTTTCAGATGCTTTTAAAATAATGATAAAGAAGATGTTGATTGAAATTCAGGTCGTAGATTATTCCAAAGATGTGGTCCACGATATTTTACAGAATACAGACTGACAGAAGTTCTGCAGTACGGAAGAGCAAGTTTGATTACCGTGTAGGATAATTGTGAATAACAGAAGACAACATAAAAAAAGTTCTGGAAATTTTTCTTAATGATCCTTTCTGAGTCTGCTCAGGTTCCACATACAGACCAATATGATCTACAGTCAAATAATAACAGCAGAAGAACCTACAGAAAATAATGACTCCATATTTTCTTCTTGCTTTGATGTGAGAAAAATATTTCTATGTCTATAAATAATAACAACTTCAAATATTTGTCTTTGTTTTAGTGCAAAAAATAACATTAAATTATGAAAATATCTACATTTACAAACTATTATGTGAATGTGAATAACCTGAACAAATAATGAACAACCTCAAATGTCTAAAAATTAAGCACAATTTTAACTATTTTCTGCCTGTTCCTCAGTGTTTAGTGTCATTGTAGATCTGATCCATAATGCACATGTAGAAATGATAAGTTGAGGCAGAATATTGTTAAAATTGCACTAAATTTTCTTAATTTTTTTTTAACTTAAATTTCTTTTTTTTTTTTTCAGGGTTTTTTTTTTTTTTTTAAGTTTATAAAAGTAAGTATTTTCATAATTTATTTTGGATTTTTTTGCACTAAAACAAAGACAAATTTGGAATTGTCATTATTTATACATTATTACGCTATTATTTTACTGGTCCGGCCCACTGGATATCAAATGTGGCCCCTGAAAGAAAATGAGTTTGAGACCCCTGCATTAGACTATACCAGGGGGGTCAAACATGTGACCCGTGGGCCAAAACCAGACCACCAAAGGGTCCACTGTGGCCCAAAAATGCAAAAAATTCCACTGAAGGCATTAACACTCAAGGGTTTCATATTAGTTTCAGTTCTAGTTCCACGTATAGACCAACGGGATCTAGTAAAATAACAACATCATCTGTAAATAATTAACAAGTACACATGTTTTTTTTTTTTTAATTTAATGTGAAAAAATAACACAACACTATGAAAATATTTACATTCATAAACTATACCATAACAATAAAATGTGAATAACCTGAACAAGTATGAACAACCTGAAATGTTTAATGAACATTCTGTGTAATTGTACCAGAATTCTGCCTGTTATTAAATGTTTTATGCATTTGTAGATTCGTTGTGATTGGTATGTTGGGTTAAAAATAAGATGTGATGTAATACTGTAGTTCTAAATCCCAAAATTTTAACAATATTCTCCCTGTAACCACTTGTTTGTGTAATATTGTATCTAATGCCCATGTATAAATGATAAGTTGAGGAATAATATTGTCAAAATTGCACTAATTTTTCTTAAGATATTTCAGGTTGTTCATATTTGTTCAGATTATTCACATTTTACTTTCACTTTTTTTGTGAAAGTTTTTAAATGTCACAGAACAAAATTATAAATGCAGTTGTCAGACCTGGGGAGAGCAGTGTCAGGTACACATGTGGACTGGAAACAAACAGTGGAGACAGTGATTATATGTACTGGAGATGAAACTTTTACTGTACATTTTTTACATTTTAACTGTAATATTTTTTTTATTTTTACTGTAATTATGTGTGTGGTTGTTTTATTGTTATGTTGTTTAATTTTTTTCATATTGACCTCTGTATCTGAAATATACACTGATTGATATTTTCATAATTTAATGTTTTTTATAGCACTAAAACACAGAGGGACAGCTGTCGTTATTTATGGGTTATTCTGTTTTTATTTTCCTGGTCCGGCCCAGTTCAGATCCAGTTGGGCTGAATGTGGAACCTGAGCTAAAATGAGTTCAACAGTCCTGGACCATGTATGTTTCCTCAATAATTTAAAGGCTCCTGTGTTCCTGCAGAATAGAACCAACCCATGAGCTCTGATATCCAAGCTTGTTTATCTTAAATACACAGACTGGTACACTTTCACTGTCCAGGCCACAGGGCTCTGGGCCCCCAGCGCCCCCTGTTGACCACAATGGAACATGAACAGCCCTTGTTTAGTCTGATGCAGTTGAGGAGGCATTAGATCAGTGGTTCCCAACCTTTTTTGGCTTGTGACCCCATTATAACATCACACATTTCTGGTGACATTCAAAACGGAGACTTTTTTTTTCTTCTTTTTTTTTTTGCTAAAATTTATTTGTTTTTGATCATGTAATAGTTTGCTATACTATGTTGCAAATGAACGTTAATTTTACCTTTACATTTATGGATTTCGCAGACGCTTTTTTCCAAAGCGACTTACAGGGGAAAACCCAAACAAATCAATCAATCAATCAAATTTTATTTATATAGCGCCAAATCACAACAAAAGTTATCTCATGACACTTTACATATAGACTTGGTCAAAACCAGACTCTAAGCCAATTTACAGAAACCCAACAGAATCCTCCAGGAGCAAACACTAGTGAGTGGTGACAGTGGAAGGAAAAACTTCCCTTTAACAGCAGAAACCTGGAGCAGACCCAGACTGAGTGGGATGGACGAGTGACAGGACCAGTTGGGGATAAAGAGAGAGAGTAAAGGAAGAGAAAAAGAGAGCGATAGAGGTAGAGCACAGATGTCAAACATGCGGCCCGGGGGCCAAATCCAGCCCTCCAAAGGGTCCAATCCGGCCCATGGGGTGAATTTGCAAAATGCAAAAATTACACTTTAGATATTAAGAATCAATGGTGTCACAATCATTTTACTTCAGGTTCCACATACAGACACATACAGTCCAATTAGATTTCAAGTGGGTCAGAACCAGTAAAATATTATCAGAATAACCTATAAATAATGACAACCCCAAATTTTCTCTTTGTTTTTTAGTGTAAAAAAAGTACAATTACTTGAAAATGTTTACATTACCCAACTATACTTTTACAAAAAATGTGAATAATGTGAACAAATATGAATAAACAGAAATGTCTTAAGAAAAGTAAATGCAATTTTACCAATATTCTGTCTGTTACTAAATGTTTTGTGCGATTGTAACGCACATGTGTAAATGATGAACTGATAAACCGAGGCAGAATATTGTTAAATTCCACTTGTTTTTATTAAGACAAATCAAGATGCTCATGTCAGTCAGATTTTGTAGACGTAAACCTGATTAGAATATCATTTTACTTTTTTCACTGTTATTATTTTACTGGTCCGGCCCACTGCAGATCAAATTGGGTTGAATGTGGCCCCTGAACTAAAATGAGTTTGACACCCCTGAGGTAGAGACTGGGGGAGAAAGGGAGAAGGGGGGAAGTAGGGGGAGACACATGGATGCAGCTGAGGATAAGTGAGTGATGACGATGAAGGCAGGAGAGAGGCAGGACCACAGCAGCAGGTCCAGAGATGATCCTGGGAAAACCTGAGATGATCCTGGGAAAACCTTATTAATACATTTAAAATGGAATGTCTGAAAGTGCTAGGACAGGAGGTGTTCTCTGAAGAGCTGGGTCTTCAGGAGCTTCTTGAAGATAGGCTAGGTTAGAAGGTTTTTGGTTTTATACATTATAGCAATACTTTTGGCTATTTTTGATCTAAGTAAGTTTACATGCTTTTTCCAATTTAACTGGTCATCAATTATAATGCCTAAAAATTTTGTTGTAGACACTCTTTCAATTTCAGTTTCCTTAATTCTAATTTTAACTAGTTTATTATTTTTCCTTTTACCAAAATAATATATTTGGTTTTACTAAGATTTAATGATAGTTTATTGACATCGAACCAATCTTTTAGTATTAGTCCATGGGCCAGATGAGATGTCGGTACCACTCAAGGTGGCAAAGGTTACTTCAGGAAAGTCATTTTATATTAAGGAGAAATGGGAGAGGGAGGGTGGTGACATTCTGTCTAAGGATGAGTGTATACTGTTTGTCACATACTGTGGAAAACTACAAGTTCTTTGAGTTGGAGGGAATTTTGAAGGAAGTTGGTTCATTTCTTTATCACTCCCCCCCCACCCCAAATAAAACATCACAGCAGCATTAACACAGACTGTTGGAGACAGTATCAGGCCAATGATGTAAATCATCACCATATATTCTGGCTGCTTGTTGCGAGGGCTTATTTTCCAAGTTTGACCCTTGTTTGGCCTAGCCCAGCACAGAATAAACCCCTCCTGGGCTAAGCTCAAGCACCAGTTTTGGCCCACAGTATAAAATGGGCTATTGTAGCCTATGTTGAACTACCTGAACTACATTCAAAATGCTCAAAACATAACATATGTATTGAGTTGGTATATGAGTTACTTCAAAACTTAAGAAGACTTCTATATTCATCATATTTGGTCTTAGCTAAAATGTCTGCCTTATATATGGCTGAAACCCCCTCAGAATTAGATAATATGCGTATATTATTATTAAACCATATATTATTTTCTGAATCCTTACTTGTATAGCTGTAGCCTCACTGTGAGATAAATGATTATCCCGTACTGCCATTGATTTGAACCAATGCATTAAATGAATGTGATCTTACTGACTTTGGTCTGCTTACTGTTTGTTCTGCTTTCTTAGAATAACTGTCTGCCTGACATTCGGCTGAAAATCACCCCCCCACAGTGAGAACATATGGGTAAATTCCATGAAATTTTCAGGAAATGTTGATACTGGCACAAGGAACAAATGATTACATTTTGGTGGTTATCGGGTGGGTGGGGGGGCCCAATCTGTCTTGGCGGAGGTCTGCGCTCTCTTTGTGCTTTTCTTGTTCTAAAATGCGGTCAAAAATTTTATTACAAAATGGGGCATTTAATTACAAAATGTGGCGTCAATACACAATGAGGTGAAAAAGTATTACATTATTACATATTGCATCGTTATTACACAATGCGACGCTACATGCGTGACTAACACGCAGCCGCCATGTCAGCTGACAGGATCGGAAGCCTCATCTTACTGTTTGTTCTGCTTTCTTAGAATAACTGTCTGCCTGACATTCGGCTGAAAATCACACCCCCACAGTGAGAAAATATGGGTAAATTATACATTTCCTGAATCCTTAGAGTCATGCCAGTATTGCAGTGTTTGTATTTTGTATCTCTGATGCTTCCTGATGCCACAGGACTGAAAGAAAAGAGATGATTTAGGCGTAAATGGTAGGAAAAATTGTGTGATTAAAAGTTTGAAGAGCTCCAGTGTCTACTGTACTTGTCAAAAGTATTCACAAAAGAGCTTGAATGAACGCCCAGAGTGTCCCCTTTAAAATGATACCAAACAAATTACTATAAAACATTGAAACATGTCCTTAATCAGGGCCAATACCAAGATAGGCACCAGTGTCAAAAATGCACTTTTTCAGTGGGGGTGGGGGACTTTAACAGTTGAAAACAGTAATTTAGCTGTGACTGCAGAAAGGTTATCATACCAAAATGTTGACTACAGACATGTATCTTTTCAAAAAGTATAAACAACCTTTGCCACCTTGGGTGGCACCGACATCTCATCTGGCCCATGGACTAAATTCTCCTTTCAGAATTGACATTATTCATGTATACATATTGATTTCTGTTGCTGAGATAACTTTTCAGCCAGGAGTTTGCAATACCCCGGATACCATATCTCTCCATTTTCTGTAGTAACACTGAAAGGTCAATAGTTTGGAAGGCCTTGCTTAAGTCTATAAAAACACCTATAGTATGTTCTCGTTTGTCGATTGCTGTTGAAATTTCCTCCACTAGCTCCGTAACTGCCATTGAAGTTGATATGTTTGCTCTGAATCCATATTGGTGGTTGCTCAGTAGTTTGTGTTTATTTATGAAACTGTCCATCCTTACAACAAATAATTTTTCCAAAATTTTTGAAAATTGTGACAGAAGAGAAATGGGCCTGTAATTATTAAACTGATGTCTATCTCCGTTTTTGAAAATGGGAATTACCTTAGCAGTTTTCATACTCCATGGAAAAATACCAGTGAGGAAAGACTGATTACAAATATATGTAAAAGGTTTAACTATACAATTTATGATATCTTTTATGAGGATCATATCAAGGTTATGACAGTCACTTGACCTTTTGTTCTTAAATTTTCAAACAATTTCAGTTACTTCATTTTCTTTCACACTCCTAATGAATAGAGAATTGGGATTTTGTTTAATAGTTCGTGAGTTAATTTTCTTGGTTAATTTGCATTATTATTTTTGGCGCAAGGTCAAATGTTCAAAAATACTAGCATCTGTCACCAAGTGTGCATAAAATGCACACCTATAATCAAACTATTAAATATTTTATACTGATTTATTTATCTGCTCTAATTTGATTTTATTTTTGTAAGTCAAGGTCAGCCTTAATCATACAGATCAAATGGAAGAAATAGTGCGTTTTAGGCACACTTGGCAGACAGATGTTAGTCTTGTAATTTTCTTTTGTTTACAATGAGTAAATTTTAGTTGGTGGCCAGAATTTTAAAGATCATGCAAAAATTAACAACTTTGAATTCTAACCTTATTTAAATTGAAGTTTTTCAACATGAAGTGCAAAGTGTGCCTAAAAGGCGCACCTGGATACTGGAGGGTTAAAGAGGTGGTTCGATGTCTAGAACCGTCTGACCTACGTAGAACACCGTTCAGTTCTATGGTCCAAACCACAGGTGTCAACCATACGGCCTGGGGGCCAAAACCGGCCCACCAAAGGTTCCATTCTGGCCCGTGAGATAAATTTACAAAGTGCAAAATGCAAAAATTACCCTGAAGATATTAACAGTCAAGGGCATCAAACTCAAAAATAATAGCATAATAACGTAGAAATAATGACTCCAAATTTTCTTCTTGGTTTCATGTGAGAAAAATAATATGACATTATGCCTCTGAATAATGGTAACACCAATTTATTGCAAAGAATATTAAATTCTGATATCCTTTAACAATAAAATGTGAATAACCTGAACAAATATGAACAACCTGAAATGTCTAGAGAAAAATAAGTGCAATTTGAACAACATTCTGCCTGTTTTGTGCCTTGGTAGATCTGATCTGTAATGCACATGTAGAAATCATAAGTTGAGGCATAATATTGATAAAACTGTACTTGTTTTTCTTTCGAAATTTCTTTTTTTTTCCTGGTTATTCACATCTTTATTTATTTTGGATAGTGTATAAAATGAAAATAATTTCGTCATTTACTGTTATTTCTTGCACTAAACAATTTGGAGTTGTCATTATTTACAGGTTATTCTGCTGTTATTTGACTGGTCCAGCCCACTGCAGATCAAATTGGGCTGAATGTGGCCCCTGAAAGAAAATGAGTTTGACACCCCTGGTCCAGACCCTCTTATCTGGGCTTCAGTCTGTGCAGAATGAGGCTGCTACTCTTGTTCTGACATGTCCCTACACTACCAGTGTCATCGATATGCACCACACTTTATTAAAGCCTCTAATTTATGTTCAAATGTAGTATAACTTATTAATATTCATAAATAAAATTATTCTAACCGGTCAACTAAACCCATTTTATGAAAATCTCCAGTACTCTGATCAGATTCACTCATACAACACTGGACCTGCCTTCAACTCCTATTTAGTTATCAATCCTCCCAAGTTTTTTTTTTTTTTTTTTTTTTTTTAGATCCACTCAACCTTGGAATGAATTACCTAAAAAGCTTAAGGACTTAACTTTATGCACTTTTAAAAAGCTATGAAATCCCATTTTTACTTAATGTGTTGCAGATGCATTCAAAAGCCCTTTTTAGATTAATTATATAAAGTTTCTGTATGAAATTCAAACTGTAATTGTATATTTTTTGCATTTTATATGTGGTGTATTTGAATTTTAGTCTTTTCATCCTGGACCCCAGGGAGTCAAGCAACCACCACGGTGGAGCTAATGGGGTTCCTATTGAGCAAATAGTTTTTTTAGGATTCCAAGGTACTTTTGTTTGGTTTTGCCTTTTTCTTAACCTCCTAAGACCCAGCGACAGGTGTTCTGTCCACATTTGTAGACAAGTTTCACAACTTTATACAAAAAAACCCCCAGAAACTCTCCACCACAAAGGACATGCCATAAAAACTTAAAAAACTGCATCTGAAAAAACTGTTGCATCATAATGTTTCCAATACAGGCACTTATTTAGTTAAAAAAAAAAAAAAAGCTTGTACTTTACTGACATTTCCTGGGTCTAAGGAGGTTAATGGTTTATTTTTTTGGCTTTTGTACATTTTTTTTTGTTTGTTTTGTTTTCTGTCTCCCAACATTAATCATGCTTTTAGATGTAAAGCACTTTGGTCTTCATGTTGTGAAGTGCTATATAAATAAACTTTATTAACATGCATGAGTGTATAGACACGTATTTTGTCTGTCTTTTTATACATGTCTGTTGGTTCTTGTTTATTGTCATCTATCAGTTTTTCCCTCATGGCTATTATCTTGTTTTGGTTTTTGCTTATTTTTTTCTGGTGAATTATAGTTTCTTGTTCTTGTTGTGATTTTCTAAGTAAAAATAAAAAAATGATTAAAAATTTAAAAAAAAAAATTTTTAAAAAGGATGTTCTGTGGTTCAACAAGTTCAGGAAAAGTAATAAATCATGGAGAAAAAAATGTTTGGTTTTTTTTCTTTAAACCAACCTTTCAATCATTCATAATAAGCCCGTTTGACTCATTTTTCATTCCGACTCAAACTCAGGAAAGCAAGCAGACGATTACCAACACACAACTTTGACAGGATTTTATTTACACGTGTACATTTCAGTTGCTTTGCCAATAAAAAGACTTCATGATCATATTTTACCAATAACTGGGATCTTAAGGTGTGGGCTGTTTGTGTGTCATTAGTCTGGACAGCTGTCATCTACTGATACCATGACAAAACAAAGAGTGGCTACTTAGGACACAACTGGAATTAAATAACAAAAAGAAAAGAAAATTAAACAAAATAGAAGCATTAAAATTTTGCAGAAAAACCCCTTATTTAAGATTGTTAAATCTGTTTGACATCACTTTTGAAAAGAGGGAATATCATATCAAAAATACTTACCTTGAAAACATAAAATAAGATACTGAGGCTTACCCAAACAAAACAGGCCAGAGTTAACAGCTACATCTGTCACATTTCAATTTGGTGCATCTTTTAAATGAAACTGATTTTAAAAAAGAAAAACAAAAAACAAACAAAACAACAACAATAATCTCATAATCTTCCCTTCGGTCAAAAACAAAAAAGACAACAACAATAAAACAAAGATAAAATGCACTGCAATGAATATTCTAAGCTGAATGGGTTTAGAATTCGTCAACGTCTCTTCACAGTATATTTGATTTTTTTTTTTTGTTTTGTTTAAAATTTCAGACCAAACACTTGTGTTTATTGGACACCTACAGTTACAGATACTTGTCACAGATTACGGTGGATGTGGTTAAAGAAAAAGAAGAGGGAAAAAAAAGGCAAATAAGACTCTGGAAATTCTGCAAAAAAAAAAAAAATCTACCTTATACTGAATGGATGTGGCTGTTTTTCTTTCAACAAAACATGCACTGGTACTTAAGTTCATTTTCTTGTTTTAAAGGTTGTATTAAAGTGATTTCTTTTTCAAACTGGAGCCAGAATGGGAGGATCCAGAGGACTGGCCACGGCGCCTAAAAACACAGACATCATGGGAAGAAGAATGAGATCAGTAAAGTTCAACCACGCATCAGCACTTCAACAATGATCAGGGTTCCTACAGGTTCCTACAGGTTCCGTTTCAGGCTGTTTTCAGACTGTTTTCAGACTACTTAGAACAGAATTTACAGCCCATTTCACAGCCGTACTGGCAAGAATTCATGACTCAGAATTTAGGGAAAAGCATTATTTCCATCAGCAGAGACTGAATATTCCAGACATACTGTAGACCAGGGGTCTCCAACCCTGGTCCTTCAGATCTGCTGTCCTGCATGTTTTAGACGTTTCCCTCTCCCAGTCCACCTGACAGCAGAGCTTTAAAAATTTAAGTTAAAATATCTGAATAGAAAGGTACTTTAAAAGTTGTTAAAGTTAAATATTTGATTAATAAAGTACTTTGAAATGCCGAGAAACATTTAAAGGCATGTGAGATATTGTTTGCTGTAAAACGATTTGATGTTTTTGTATATTTGTGTTTTGTTTAAAGGTTTTCAACCTTCGACCTTTACGAACACTGCCTCGCACACCTCCACCCTACTGTTTTGTTGTTTAGGTGTTGTTTAGTCATAATTCATTCTGTCTACCAATTATTGTCACATTTGATACATCTATGTAATGTCTAATATTTTAAAGTAGGCACAGGTATCTACAAGCTATGACCCTCTTTTTTTCTTCTTTAATTTTAATTATTTATTTTTATTTTCTTCTATTTCCATTAGCTCAGTTAATATTCTTGTACAACACAGATCTGTTACTGCTTGTACTTATTTGATTTTCTACTGCTCAGAGAATATGTTCTGTTTTTTCTCCTGCTGTTGCCCCTTCTCAGAGGGCTTTGGGGTTGGTTTGGCATGAGGGGAAAATGATATAAAAAGATAAAAAAAAAAAAAGTTTTCAACCTAACAATCCTATAAATAAAAACTAAAAGGAGGAAGAGTTGATCTGTTTCATCTTCTATAGTTTGCCAGGCCATTTTCAAGATTGGGCAGGAGCTGAATGATATAAAAACTGTATATAACTTGACAGTGACAGGCTGATCATTTGACTCAGGTGTGTTAGAACAGGGATGCGTCTAAAGCAGGGTACACACTGAAAGATTTTCCCCATTTTCCCCCTTCCCGATCAAGGACGGCAAATGGCAGATTATTTTATGTTTTATCTGATTATCCTGTGGTCTGAGGTGTGTTAAGAGTGAATTTGTCCTGATAATTGGCTCTGAAACTGGTCATGGGCCAACAATTGTAAATGGGTGCTTCTATGAAACTGGGTTTATTTTAGAGTCTGTAACTTTTCCATCTTTTTAGACCCAATAATAAAAGGTAAATATAGACATATTTCCTATTTATTAGCTAATGATGACCTCAGAGAAATGCTCTGATCCATCCCATAATTAATGAATTTATAATCAAATATTGGGTCCATAAATAGGACCCAAATATGGACGTTAAATCTCCCTAGGTGTCAGTGCATTAGATGTGAAAACTTGTGTAAATGGTCTTCTATAGACTATAAATAAAGACACTGTTAAATGTGTCGATCCTAGCGGTTTTTTTAAATCCACACGTGGGTTTTTCATCAATCTCAGTCTCACTCCAGGTTTGGTGTGGAACCCATCGTGTCCACTGGTGTTACATACAGAACCTGCCCAGTTAAACACATAAATCATGAATGATTTTTCAACATTGGTCATTTTTGTCAAACACTCTGCCTTGAATAATTAGTTCAATTCCTAAAATGTACCTGTGAGAGAATCAAGATATTCAAAAAAAATAGCAGTGTGTAATTTTTGTGTCCTTCTGACATTGTTACATGTGGATTTTTGTAAAATAAGGATTAGGGTTAGCGGCAAGTCGTACCACAACCAAAACGTCATGTGGTGCGTTGTTTTCCAGTTGTTGCTATGTTTCTTCTTCATTTTTGTTATATCACGTATGATCACGAGACATTTCTGTCTTGGAGGACTAGATTCTAGATCAGTGGTGGGACGCAATCATTATGTGTGCTGTGTTGAGATTATCAGAGCACACCACACACAGAACCATCAAAACTGTTCAATGCCTGATTATTTATTTTCATGTGTGGGGTCTGGAACAGATAAAACATCTGTTCAGATTTAGAAAATCCTCATGCATGTACCCTGTGTAAAACATGCAGGATAGTAGATCTGGAGGAGCAGGGTTGGTGACCCCTGCTCTACATAGAGCTAAATGTTCTGTGATCATTTCTCACCAGTGGTTCCAAAGTTGGTGAGAATTGACTCCTCTTTTCAATATAAATGTTTGGGTTGGAACAAGTGGAACTGAGTCGACGAAAGGTAGTTTCTGTGCAGCTTGAACATTTAACACATTTAAACACAATACAGCTGACATTAATAAGATTTGGAACCCATTTTCTGTCCTAATCAATGGCACACAAATGACATAGACACCAGCCTGAGCCGCTGACTGGATACATTAACACAACATTATATACTATGGTCACTTCAGAGAGTATTTCATTTTATTTATTCGCCATCTATGTATGCCTTGTTTGTCTCAATGTTCTTTTTGTCATGGGCCAGGGAAGTGTATCAGAAAGGGGAGGGTGGTATGGGATCACTTTGTTTTCATTTTAGGAGAATCGGTTCAATTGTCATATTGCACATTAATGTTTTGTATTAAAATAAAATCAGTAAAAAGATGTTTAAAAAAACAATACAGTGAACAAGTGTATAGTAACACAACTTAAGACCTACCATATCAAACTTAATACCTTTTACAGACTTTTAAATGCAGATCTGTAAATTCAAGACTTTTTAGGACCCTGTGGGAACCCTGAATCATACATATACATAGTCACAAGATATCAAACGAACAGTATAACATAGCAAAATGTAAAACTGGCTTTTCCCAAAAGAGAGGCGAGATATGGTTGATAAACAATCAGTGCCATTGTGGTATTCCACAGAAACCCAAACCTTTCGGACGAATGGGATCTAGAGCGCCTCCGTTTCCTCCCTCCAGATGAGGACCTAGAGCGACTGCGCTTCTTCCTCCTCTCTGGTGAGGAGGAGGGTGAATGGGATGCCTTCCTGGGAGAGGAGCCCTTTCCAGACCTGGAGCTGGATCTTTTGGGGGAATAAACCAAGCACTGTAGTCAGTAACGCCCACAGAGGTCACAGCTGTGTGGGTATTGATCAAGCTTCTCTGAACTCTGGAAATTTGGTACCCTCCCCCCCGCAATGCCCACAAAACAGCCTAAGATGTAGAAAATGTTTGACTGTTAATTAAAGTTTCTATTTGTCATGATTCTGAGTTAGCATTAATGGGAGTGGGACATGGACGCT
Source organism: Sphaeramia orbicularis (assembly GCF_902148855.1). Classification (NCBI taxonomy): domain Eukaryota; kingdom Metazoa; phylum Chordata; class Actinopteri; order Kurtiformes; family Apogonidae; genus Sphaeramia; species Sphaeramia orbicularis. The sequence goes on along the minus strand of NC_043960.1, from coordinate 54,913,225 downwards.
CCACTCTTTAGAGATGCTTGAAGAAGACCCAAGAAATCTACTGACTTGTGATCCTTGCCAACATTCAAACTTATTATCTGTACTTCAGTTAAACGTACAGTAGCTCCAAAAGTGAGTAGAGCTTTTGCACTTTTACAAGCAGCTCTGAGTAGAAGCACTGGCAACAGGTTTAATCTGATGAACCCTGTCCTGAGAATAGGTTCCCACAGACAGAATGTTCAAAGTTTTCCTTCACTTATCAAATGCAGATGATATCATTTCCATGGCTACTCACAACCTACATGAACAAAGTAGGGCTGCACGATTAATTGATGATAAATTGAAATCGAATTATTTAATTAGGACAATGTTTAAAAAAGGGTAATCGTCAAATCAAATTTCATCTCTTGTGTCTCTGGGGCGCGTGCCTGTGGCTACCATAGGCTCCTCCCCCTAACTGTCAGAGAAGTCTCTATGGTCTTTGGTCTCCACACACCAGTACAAAAATGGCATTTGCTGAGGAGAGTGAGAAGTTTGTGGCTAAAAGTAGCAAGAGCAAATCGGCTATGTGGGATTGGTACGGCTTTGAAGTTTCCGACGAAGACCAAACCATTCCTCGCTGCAACCTCAGCCTGAAGGCGGTTTCAGTTAAAGACAGCAATACAACTTACTTATTTCAGCTCCTCAAACTTCATCACACACCAGTGGGAGAAGTGCGTTGTGTTGCGGGCTGCACACGAAAATGACATGTCGACATCTTTTGTCTTTTGTAGTTTTTTTTTGTAGTTAGTGAAATCGAGATTTTAGAGGAAAAAAAAAAAGTGATCTTATTTTTGGCCAAAATTGTGCAGCCATAGAACAAAGTGAAGTTTAGTTAATTCTTTTCTAAATATTAAACTGCAAACATTTTGATTCTCTGCTTCCAATATTCCAACTGCCATTTTTTCAGGGCTGTAATAATATAAATTTAAAAATCATGTAAAAAATCCATGGTTTTCAGTCAAATCACAGCAAAAATCCATAGCCAGCACCTACAGCTAAAATCGATCTGATGCGTTGTCAATATGTCTGCCAGTATGTGTTCAAATTTAAAATAATGTCAGGCCAATAATTATTTGCCAAGTGCAGAAGGTGACCTACCTCACTTTTGGGTGCTACTGTACAAAAGGTTACTGAAAACCAATACAGCTTTGGTATTTAATGTCCTGTGGTATAAAACTACAATCAGCTGATTGTAATGAAACAGAAACTCTATGTATTTTGTAGTCAAACTTAAGCTATGGGAGTAGGACTGAGCTACAGCCTTCAGCCCCACACATACACTCTCTAAAGGGAGAGAGTGCATGTCACCTCATTCACCTGGAACGGGACCTGGAGCGAGATCCAGATCTGGAACTAGATGAGCTTCTAGAACGGGACCTGGAAGACAAAAAACAAAATCTTTCCAATATTTCATAAAACAGGAAATACAGTCTATGGTAATAATTAACTATACATTAATCCTGCACGTTAAACTTACAGAAAATAAACTATCCCTGCCTTACTGATGATGTGCTCATGGGCAAATATTCAAACTAGCAAACACCTACAGAGTGAATGATGCCCTGAAGAAACAAAACTTGCACTGTTGTGTTAAAAAGCAAAAACAGAATCTCGGAGTGAAAAGGAGAACTGGGACACATTTCAATACTGTAGGACTGTGCATATTTTTCTATCTGATGTCATAAATTTGTGAAAAACAGTACAAAAGGTAAAGATAGAATCATAATTCAATCTTCACAGCAAGTCTGTTAGATCACAGAGAGGAGGAGGGGGTTTAGGAAAAGGGAAAAACAGCAAAATCAGCAAAACATGTAATTTGATATTGATCAGTAAATCAGAAGGAAGGTTGAGCTGATACTGACATTTTGCCCGGAGTTACCCTTTGACCTGTACCCTTTTACCTGGACCTCGACCGTGAACTGGAGCTGGAGGAGCGGGAGGACGAGCGGGAACGGGAGGAACCCGAACGGCTGTCCTTTTTCTTAGTTTGTTTGTTTTCCCCGTCATCGTCACTGGCATCAAGGTCATACTTAGATAAGTCTCCATCTTCATCTTCATCATCATCATCCTGAGGTAGAAAGGTTTTTAATGTCACCATGTTGTATGAGTCAGCGTCATCATGCTTGTTCTTTCAAATCTAGCTGCAAAACATACATCCAATTTGTACTTCGAAAGGTCACCATCTTCGTCATCGTCATCTTCATCTTCCTCCTCCTCATCTTTCGATACTTCTTTCTTTTCACTTTCTTTTGAGGAGGACGTGCTGTTCGTTTTGCCTCGGTACTTTTTCTTTTTCCTGCCAAACTGTAACAGTGAACAGAATTAATAAAGCAGATCAACACTGAACACATGAAATGTAAGTTACAAAGAAAGTAACACACTGATGGAATGTAGATCTGACTGATGCAGACTTCATCAGATTCATTTACCTCATCATATTCACCATCTGATTCTTCCCTTTCAATGTATTCAACATTCTCCCGTTCATTGAAGCCTCCACCATAACCTGAGAGAGAAAGAGGAACAAAACTGATTAAGAATGAGAAGACAGAAGTTCAACAAAAACAAATTAAATACAATATATAAGCATCACCTGTTCTCTCTTCAAGCTTGGCATATTTGGGTGTATTACACATGTTGCACTCTGACCTCCTGGCCCAGTTCACATTGCCGCACCTTTCAGGGGAACATCAGGTGAATATTTGTTATGCATTCTTGTGTATACAGATGCCTGGTTATCTCAGAGAGAAAAAAGCCTACAAGCTCCAACAGCAGGTAAACTTCAACATTCACTGGTACCCTAAACCCACATTCTGCTAAAGGGTCAGGCCAAGGGAACATGCACATTTATGAGAAAAATCAAAGTTTCTCTGATCCTGTTCTGTAAGCACTTGTCTGTTAGCTTATTACTGTGATATATAAGAAATGCTTGTATTAAAAATATTTGACTTCTTTGAGACACATCGGCCCATAAATCATAATACGATCAAGAATTGAAACTGTCACTTTTAATCTATGTCAATACATCCAAAAGTTTCCTATAGATTTGGCTAAATTTTGACATCAGTTATTTAACACATTATAGGCAAATTTAAGTGACTTTCCTGTAGGAACGGCATGTTAAGCACTTTGGTGTAAATCTTGTCAAAATCAGTGACATTTTGATGAAGCTGTGTTATTGAGCACATTTTAAAATATTTTTGGTCAAAACTTTTATTTGATGCACTCACCATCCTGACTATGTTTACATACTTACAAATATCTACTGAAATATGGAACACACTTTGATATGGGTTGTATATGTACAAAGTGAGAGACCATTGAACACCAAACATGGGACCGTGTCACTGCTGGACCTGACTCTAAAGTAATGATAAAGACATAAATTAACCAAATAATTAATTAAAATAAGACATTTAATGGTAAACAAGGCATCACTCACTTCTAAGCATGATGATGAACTTTAATCATGTTCAATCACTTACGTTTTACATTGCCAGTCGTTGGCACTGAACAGGCCTCTGCTCTTCTCAGCCAGGGTTTTCCCTATTTCTGTTCCACCTGCTTTCATCATTTTTGCCTCTGTGGTCTTCTCTATGAAAAGGAAAAAAACGTCCAGTTTGAACCCAAACCTTATCAACATCTTGCATAGATCATTGTGGGATAAAAGGAGAACTCACCTCTGCCACATCTATTACAACTAGTTCTTCTAGCAAAGTTCACGTTTCCACACCTGTATAACAAGCACGAAAATGTGGTATAAACATTATGTTTTCACAACGATATCATCAGGTCATTTTCATCAACGGGCTGGTGGTGTCTTCATGTTTCACAGCATTAGCAAGTTAGCTTCTCATGCACAGGCCTGTGTAATGACAACTGCAGCTGCTTATGTGTCGCATAAGACATTTTTTACGGTTCTCTTGCAACCTGATATCGTCCACTTCCTAAGTTAGACTGAGGTCATCATAACTTGGCTCGTATAACACTATCATAAACACATCCCACAATTGTAAGCGGAGGAGCTCGCGCCAACCTACACAAGCTAAAGGCTGCTAACATGCTAGCTACTTCGTAAAGCAGACAGTCCTAACTAATTATAACTAAAACCTCTTCTCATAGAAAGTCCAATTGGTCCACCACGGAAACAGAAGGGGCATGACGTGTTTATACACCTTATGGCAATGACAATGGCACAAGACAAGGAAGACTGGGAGCTACTTTACTTTGCTACTTAACGTCTGCGTGACATAAGGCCTCAGAAGCTAAGCTAACAGCCGCTAGCATGTTGCAACTACTAGCAAGAGGTCCACTATCTACATTTACTAATCTCGTCCTTTAGACCAGACTTTATTATGTAATTAATTGGTTATGCATTAGCAGCACTTACTTTTTATCGGGACAAATCCAGTCCCCGTCGCTCACTCGGAAACTCTTCCCTGACATTTTAGTGCCGTAACACTGACTGGGTTCTGCTAGCAGTGTGCGTGCACCCTGTGTTCATGCACGAGGAGCTCCTCCTCCTGATGCCTTCACGTGCCTGACGACAAATCTCGTAACGTGTCTCCTTCAACGAGTAGATACATTATTCTGTCATAATATTAAATTAAGGTCGGAATACAATCATTGTTTTCTCTCCTTATTATAAATGTGCTATTTGTTACATGTTTAGCCACACTACCATAATACATAGATAAAACATGCATACGTAACAACGGTATGTTTCTTCAGAATTGTAATATCTCCGAGAAGACCAAAACGCAACATCGACAAAGAAACCAAATTTTTTTTCTAAGAATTTTTTTTAACTCTTTATAGTTCACTCATAAAAAATACTCTGAAATTCAAAATATCAACCACATTGTGTTATTGGAGGACCTAAAAAGACTTTATTACTTTTGTGAGATTTTTCTAAATGTTTAATAGTTATGTAAAAAATAAAGGTCAATGAAGTTACCATATTTGGTCCCTTGCCTTTAAATGGTAAAAAAAAAAAATCCAAGAAGTATATATAAAAAAAATCCAAGAAAACACATGTAAGGTGAGAGGAACATGTATTTGATAACATTAGAACCTTCCTTTGGTCCCATTAGACCCCCATGCGTGCTGGTCCAGACCCATGTCCACATCCACATGATCCCTTTGAACATCATTCCTTACATTAGTACCATTACTTCATGGAACCGAACAAAGCAGGTCCACTCACTGTTCATGCAGAGGTGGGCCTTACAGACCCTGGAGACCACATTGGACCTCTGACTGGGGACTCACTGTCCTCACTGGAACTGTTGATGTCACTGTCTTGTAATGTGTGCGGAAATTACTCGCCCGATAAATGGTTAAAGTGTATTAGACATAAATTAATCATGCTATGTAACTACAATTATGTCGACTTCAATAACCTTAAGATATAGATTTAATTTTTGCATATTTCACTTGTTATATCGAGGGTAGTGATTTTAAGAAATGTAACAATTAAATTCACAGATTTAGAAAAGATATAGAATAGAATAGAAACATATAAATATATAAATAAATATATAATGCAGTGTGAATAAAAAACATCTGTACACTGGACACATTTTCCACTCCTGTGTGGAGGTAAAATGTCAATCTGCCCTTTTGGGTTTGAAGATAATAATAAAGAATAGTTTGTAAATGTGAAAAATATGGATATCCAAATGAGAGATCCTGAGTGCTGCGAGACTCCTTTTGAATGATGATGTCTCTACTCTCAATGTGTTTTTACTTCAAAAAAAAAAGTCTCAGTATCAATGCAGAAGTTTTTTGTTGTAATGCCAGCACAGGCCACTAGATGACAGTTCACGCCAACGTTTAACACCAGTCATGTTCTCACACACACACCCTCCTGGTTTATTTTGGTCTATGTCACCCGCTCTCCACTTTCCCAATGATTTTGCTTGTTCATCTAGATTATGGCTGTGTCAGGTCATGTTGTGAAAAGTAGTGCCTATCAGAGGGCTCTATTCAGGAGAGTATGTGTGAGTGCACATACTCACATACGCCGGCTGGGAGAGACATACCACAGTAGTTCCTCAAAGAATCGGCGTTTAAATAACTACTAAATAGTATAATGTTGCATGCAGTTTTATCAGTACAGTCCATGTGATCTACATATATCTGCTGTCTGGCACTGTTTGGTTAAATTTGTTGGTAAAAAAAAAAAAAAAAAAAAAAAAAAAATCTTCAGGATTTGAAATGATTTTTGATAATACACACCTATACATGTAGACTTTAATGCTGTGCTAACCTGTCATAATGGTCCAGTGGTCCATGGTACTGTTACGTCTGTTATGAAAGGGAAAGTGTCAGCTGGAAGCATAGAATGGATGGGTAGAAAATAAAACACTAAGACTATGTTCAGACAGCTGGTCTTAATGCACAATTCAGATTTTTTGGTGAAATCAGATTTTTTTTTGAGTGCTCGTTCATATTACACATTAACCCTTTCATGCCTGACGTCCTCATTTGTGGACACATAGTTGAAGCTCACTGTCCAAAGGGTAATAAAGGCAGTGTTCTTCAAACCACATGGGGGCAGTCTGTATAGACCCTCAGAGATACAATGAAAAAAGGATCATCTTAGTTGTAGAATGTGGACTGATCTGGGATCTGCTAAAGTGGACCCCCTTAGACCCAGACACGGGTTTACTGTCTACAGCTGGACATGAGTTTCACTGCTTTACCCCCCCCAAAAAACAAACAAACAAACAAACAAACAAACAAACAAAAAAGACATTCCAGAAAAATTTAAAAATGCATCTGAAAAAAACTGTTTCATCATGATATTTCCGATATTGGCAATTATTGAATTAAAAATAGACCAAACTTGTTCTTTCTTGGGTCTGAGGAGGTTCAGTATCTTCTTAATAAAACCATATTTAAAAAAAAATTCAAAATGCATTTCAACTTTAGTTTGATTTTGAGAAATAAACCAATCTTAAAAAATCTAGACACTTTTTTTTTCATAATTCATGCATGAAAGGGTTAAATGCAAAGTCTATCAGTTTTGAGTATGGACTGAATGTGACCCTGAAGTGACCCACATGTGCTCAAGAGGTCCTGATGGAATACGCCACCACGCAGACACACACTGTGTTTATGGAAGTAAATATGTGTGGTTGGATAAATGCGACCTGGCCGTTCAGACTGAAGTCGCATTGTAAAATATTAGATCCGTATCAGATTTAGGACCACATATGAAAGTGGTCTGGGTCAGATTTAGGACCACATATGAAAGTGGTCTGGGTCAGATTTAGGACCACATATGACAGTGGTCTGGATTGGATTTAGGACCACAAATTAAAGTGGTCTGGGTCAGATTTAGGGCCACATATGAAAGTGGTCTGGGTCAGATTTAGGGCCACATATGAAAGTGGTCTGGGTCAGATTTAGGGCCACATATGAAAGTGGTCTGGGTCAGATTTAGGACCACATATGAAAGTGGTCTGCATCGGATTTAGGACCACATATGAAAGTGGTCTGGGTCAGATTTGGGACCACATATGAAAGTGGTCTGGGTCAGATTTAGGACCACATATGACAGTGGTCTGGATTGGATTTAGGACCACAAATTAAAGTCGTCTGGGTCAGATTTAGGACTACATATGAAAGTGGTCTGGGTCAGATTTAGCGCCACATATGAAAGTGGTCTGGGTCAGATTTAGGACCACATATGAAAGTGGTCTGAGTCAGATTTAGGACCGCATATGACAGTGGTCTGGATCAGATTTAGGACCACATATGAAAGTGGTCGGGGTCAGATTTAGGACCGCATATGAAAGTGGTCGGGGTCAGATTTAGGACCGCATATGAAAGTGGTCGGGGTCAGATTTAGGACCGCATATGACAGTGGTCTGGATCAGATTTAGGACCGCATATGAAAGTGGTCGGGGTCAGATTTAGGACCGCATATGAAAGTGGTCGGGGTCAGATTTAGGACCGCATATGACAGTGGTCTGGATCAGATTTAGGACCACATATGAAAGTGGTCGGGGTCAGATTTAGGACCACATATGAAAGTGGTCGGGGTCAGATTTAGGACCACATATGAAAGTGGTCGGGGTCAGATTTAGGACCACATATGAAAGTGGTCTGGGTCGGGTAAGTGCTGTTCAAACGGTCTGTAACAGATCAGATCCAGGTCACATATGGACAGAAAAATCAGATCTGGGCCACATTTACCTGCAGTCTGAACGTAGCCTTAGCTCCTACAGAATCACTGACAACAGGAAGACAGTCCTTCCTGTTCGCTCTGCTTGGGTCTGTGCCACTGAGATGACATGAGTACATAAGTTTGGGTTCACATAAAGTAGCTTCAGGACAGAAATATTATGTTTACTTTCTGAGTGAATAAAACCGAAGCCTGTGTCCCTTGGTTTTGACACATACACAGAATCACAGGGAGGTCATGGCCACATCTCCCCCAAACCCCACTGGGACAGAGGCTGCACATAAAATGATCAATAAAACTGTAATGCACGGAGGACTTACACTCTGGGACCCCAGGCTCTTTTAATTTAGTTTTGACAAATGCAGACGGGCTTCAAATCAAGGAAAACCTGGAAGGACTGGTCTACTGACAAGGCCCCGTCGTGATGCTCAAGGGGTCACTGAAGGGTTTGATGGGCGAAAAATAACGTGAATCATATGCTTTGGCCTTCGGTCTCCAGATCTCCATCCAATCAGATGTCTGTGAGGGAGTAAACACCGATATGTTCCACGATACCACAGTCACATATGTTTAGAAGAATAGTTTGTCCCTGCAGTAGGTTTATGAGAATCAATGTCAAGAGATTTAGTTGTTGTTGTTTTTATCATTTGTAATCCTATATTTGTGTTAGAGCTAGAGTGAACAGGCCTCCTGTTTTATGAAGAACTGCACAACATCTTTATTATTCATCCAGTGTAACATGTATTAAGACAGATGTTTGGGACAGAGTTGATTCTTGATATGTGTATTATTGTTATGAAATGGACAGAGTTTTTTTTTTTTTTTTTTTTTAATGTGTATTATTGTTATGAAAAAGACAGACTTTATTTTTATTTTTGATATGTGTATTATTATGAAATGGACAGTTTATTTTTAATGTATATATTATTGTTATGAGATGGACAGAGTTTATTTTTAATATGTGTATTATTATAATGAAATGGACAGAGTTTATTTTTAATATGTGTATTATTGTCACTAATGGCAAATTATCCGTGGTGCCTCGGACACAGGACGCCGGACACAGAACGTGCATTATAGAAAGATGAAATGGACAAAGTTTATTTTTGTTCTTAATATGTGTATTATTGTTATGAAATGGACAGAGTTTATTTTTGTTTTTTAATGTGTATTATAGTTATAAAAAAGACAGAGTTTATTTTTATTTTTGATATGTGTATTATTGTTATAAAAAAGACAGAGTTTATTTTTGTTTTTTAATATGTCTATTATTGTTATGAAATGGACAGAGTTTATTTTTGTTTTTAATATGCGTATAATAATAATAATAATAATAATAATAATAATAATAATAATAATGATGATGATGATGATGATGATGATGATGATGATGATAAGGACAGATTGTTTTTTTTGTTTTTTAATATGTGTATTATTGTTTTGAAACTGAGTTTATTTTTATTTTTGATATGTGTATTATTGTTATGAAAAAGACAGTTTATTTTTTTTATTTTTGATATGTGTATTATTATTATGAAATGGACAGGGTTTATTTTTAATATGTGTATTATTGTCATGAAAGGGACAGAGTTTATTTTGATGTGTATAGTATTTTTGTGTTTGTGCTCAGTCAGAATTTCGTCTGATCTGTGTAGGATTTGTTCAGTTATTTATGGGATCTGACATGAGAATTTAGGGTTTGTAGAAGGATGGGGTAAGGGGACGGGGCTATATAAGTTAAACTTTATCCTTCTCTTTTTCGAATATGTTTTCTTTTTATATAAAATTTTCTTGTTGTTTTGGTTTTGACGTAATATTTGAAATAAATCAAACAAACAAACAAACAAACAAACAAACAGTGCCCCCTGTTAAACTTTTTAATAGAATATGAGAATTAAACCAAATCAAACTCTGGTTTACATCCAAATACGTCACCTGATCCAAAAGATTTGGATCAGGTAGAATTAGTTTTTGTCAGTTTCTTAAAAATGCATTTTGTTATTCAATTTGGTTATTTTTGTTTAATTCTTGTTTTTTTTTGTTTTTTTATGTTTTGCTGATGTTTTGTTCTTTTTGCTGGTTTACTGCTTATCTTTTAATTTTGACTGTATGAAAATGAACAAACAATAAGGTCGTTCTTCATTCTTTTTAAACTTTATAGTTCTTTTAATTTTTAGCAGCACAGCAATAAAATGACAGGTGGTGTGAAGTAGATCTGAGGTGACAAAATGTACTTGTGTTTTTAATCAGTTATTATTTGAAATTAATGACATGGATATTTCTTTTCAGTTTCTTTATGTGCACAGGATCTAATGGCAGATATTTTTAGAAGTTAGCAGCATCATCAGAACAAAACCATCAAAATGTCGATGGATGACTCATGTTTCAAGACAATGGGTTCCATCTATAAAACAGACCTTGGCCTTGTAAAAGCAGAATAAGGCTCCGATCAGACTGTAGACAAATGTCATCCAAATCTCATTTTTTGCCCATATGTGACCTGTATCTGATCTGTTAAAGACAGTTTGAACAGCACTAATCCGACCCAGACCACTTTCATATGTGGTCCTAAATCTGACCCAGACCACTTTCATATGTTTTCCTAAATCTGACCCAGACCACTTTCATATGTGGTCCCAAATCTGACCCAGACCACTTTCATATGTGGTCTTAAATCTGACCCGGACCACTTTCATATGTGGTCCTAAATCCAATACATATCTGATATTTTCCAATGCGACTTCAGTCTGAATGATCAGGTCACTTTTATCCGACCTTTACGTCATTGAAGTGCGATAAACGTCACATTTCTGCATCCCCAGGAGTGTTACTTCTGTAAACACAGTGTGTGTCTGTGTGGTCACGTATTCCGTCAGGACCTCTTTAGTGCATGTGGGTCACTTCAGGGTCACATTCAGTTCAGATTCAAAACTGATAGAAGTCGCATTTAATGTAGAATATGAACCAACACACAAAAAAATCAGAATTCACCAAAAAATCTGAATTGTGCATTAAGACCTGCTTTGTGAATGTAGCCTAAGGGCATTTTCACGCAGCGCACTCCAGTCCGTACCGTACTTGGATACGTTCACACCTTTTCCGCAGATGTTGCGTTCACACGTGCGTACCGTGGCCTGAGTATGAATGGGTGTTACAGGGCCCAAACAGCAGGTGGAGGTGTGGAAGGAATTCTGTTGCAATCCTACAAAGTCAGAAGAAGACAAACCCTCACCTATCTGTTATATTCTGTTTGAGGCAAAGTGACGAAGAGCGACCTTTGTTGTCCCTCATATATCATCCAGTGGTTCGGTCGATAAGGCAAGCCCAAGTACCGTCTATGGTCTGGTGGTGATTAGCCCACTTCCGCTGTCGGAGTGGTGATTAGGTCACTTCCGGACTCGGGCACAGATCACATTCCCACAGCAGCGTACCGTACTGGAATACGGACAGTCCAGACCCAGGACTACCTTCGAAACTGGACTTGGGCATGGAATGGTTGCATTCACATGGACTAAATTAAGCGGACTTGGGGGTCCAGCGTACTCGGATACAGATTTGAGTACACTGTGTGAAAACACCCCAAGTCACAGATAATATGGTGACATTTAACCATGTGTGAAGTCCAGGGAGCTCAGATGCAGAAGGCAGTGAGACCTATCTTGATTAGATATAAATGTTATTAATGTGAAGTAAGAGCAGACTATATGTTCCATACTAAATTTACAGGATAATTGTAAACTATAAGCACTAGCAGACACAAGATAGCATAGACTGCTCTGAATTTCCCCTTGTCTCTGCAATCTGTTTGTGCTCAAAGTCAGAGCCACTCAGAGTCAGTGTCACAGCTGCTCTGTGACCCCGAGTCCACACCAGGAACCATTATTTCAACAACTGTCTGTTCTTTGTCGCCTATTTTTGATAGAGGTGAAATCCGAGTCGGTTCTGACCCCTTTGGTGACCTAGGCAGGATGTCAGCAGGTGAAAAGAGAAGCACTTTAGCCAGTGTTCGGTAAACATGAATGAAGCAGGCAGTGTATGGTTCATGCACCGGTCAGCTGATTAGTCTGTTGGTCAGTTAATTTCCTTATGGGGTCACATGAGAAACTTTGACAGATGTTAAACAACAACAACAACAAACCAATCAGTGCATAAGCCTTAAGCTAAGAACGGAAAGTATGTGTGAAAAAACATTAATTGGGCTGACCTTTCAAAATAAAAGCACTGCTGTTGTGTTGGTTGCATCTGGTATAATGATATATATTTGCATTGACTTTTAATCTGCCAACGACCTCATGCGGGTCAGTCAGGGTCAGCTATCAGGCCGCACAGGCCCAGGTCAGGTAATGAGTTTAACCCATAAAGACCCAAACATCCATCAGCAACCAAAACCATCTACTGATGTAAAATGTGTAATACCTGTTGATTCATTAATCCTATCAATAGATGTATATATTAAAAATGCAAAATACTGAGCCTAATATTAGATTAAATGGTGATAAATCACTTAAGAAAGATTAAGAATAGAATAAAAAAATCATCTGGGAATTGACACAAAAACAGCACTGGGGTGATGCCCCACAGGCAACTCAGAAAATCCAGATCATTACAGAATAGTAGTAGTCAGATGTATTCATGATGGTCTGGGCTTTCTGTATTTGGATTAAATTGCTATGTATAAAATAGTAAAAGTACTTTTTTTTTTTCCTTCTTCAGTCATTTGATGTGCCCCTATGGACTGTAGCCTGTCTGAACTTTGGAAATAAGGAATAATGAATAATGAATTACACCATGGGGTATCTCTATAGAAATTCAATAAAAGTCCTTCAACTACATTTTGATATTCTGTGTTTTCTTCAGATGTTCTTCACTGCATTAAATCAAAGTGAACAAAATGAACACTAAATAAACAAAAACAAAAAACAAACAAACAAAAAAAAAACAATCAAGAAAATGGACAAGGTAAGCTCCTAATCCGAATGTTTCATTTATTTATTTATTTATTTGTCATTTTTCATCAGTGTCTCAATCATGCACACATCAACTACAGCTTTGGAAATAATTCCTAGACCATGTGATTTTATATTGAAATGAAATCTAATTAGTGATAATGTGTTCTTCAGCAGGACTTGTTAATTCTCTTCTTGGACTAATTAATAATATAAAAATAAAGCAATACAAACAAATATTAAAAATAGATTAAAAAAACAAACTAACTAAAAAAAGACCACTGATTGCATTGTATTGCGGGCACAGAAGACAACAGTATCAACACTGATAGAACTGTTGAATGTATTTACTACTGATTACATCATCATCTGCAGCAACACGCTCACATCTATGACTCTACACTATTTCCATAATAACAGACCCTAAATCATCAGTGGTAATAAAGCAGTCCCCAACCAGCAAAAGAGAGGCACTGAAATATGGTGATTGAGAAAGACTCGAAACAAACAAGTGCATCATGAGCTGAAGAGGAGACTGAAGAAGGAGCACAAAAACAAAGTGGAGATGAAACTGCAGAACAATGACATCACACAGATGTAGAAGAGACTGAACACCATCACTGGCTACAAGATAAATAATACCCCGGTAACAGTAGGTGATGTGGACAGAGACCGTGAGCTCAACCAGCTCTCCAACAGGTTGACACTGGCACAGCTGGTCCATCCACACCCATACAGTGTCCTTATGGGGTTAGGTTGGTGTCAAAATACTCATGTGCATCAGACAGATCTGTGTGCATATTAGTCTATAAATGTGCGAAAAAAATAAATACGTGTAAACTGTTGAATTAGTTCAGTCGTACATTAAATGTATTGTGTGTATTTTATCAGAATATGAATGAATAAGTTTTGACAAGAATTAGAAACACGAAATCCAACTGTACGATTGTTCTTTCTCCATCACGAATACGAACTCACCAGCGTGACTCTACTGTCCAAAATCCGTCCCCACTTCACAGACATTATTTCTGGAGCAGAAGATCCATGGATTCACTGACCATGAGTTCAGGTTCCTTCTCTGTGGTCTATGTTCCAGTGGCACTGGTCTATAAGGAAAATGCTTCCAGAATAAAAGTAATGAAATTTTACCACATCAAAGTCACTGATAAAGAAAAATCAAGTCAAAAATGCTGGTTGGCTGAACTTTCCAAGATACAGCCTTAGGTCAAAATGTGAAACTCAAGAATTAACGAGAGAATGGGTTTGACTCAAAAGGAATATTTGTCTCAGAGCTACAAGATCTACTTCAAAACACTGTCTGCACATTAGAATACATTCACTTTACAGGTTCTATTTAGTGGAAGATTTATAAAACTATTATATAAATGTACATAAACCAATATATATGTGTAATAACACTTAATCATATACCTAGAAAACATCAGCAAACCGGCACTTTTGTCATTTATTTTCCAATTAATCTTATTAAAATACGAAACATTTAGCACATTTAATGTCTGAAGCAAATCATTTCTAAAAAATTGTAGACCAGTGTGGTTGGATTGGACCTGGTTTGGTTCTCTGACTTGGTTGTCCATCTTGGACAGTGATCCTGCCTGATCTGGACCTGATCTGGAACCTGAACTCATGGTCAGTCTGTGGAATCCATGGATCCTCTGGTCAATGAAGTCACGAGTGAAGGAAAGCTACCAATATGCTAACGGTCATGGCTGAAGCAGCAAGGAAAGCAAAGAGGGTAAAGGTGTTGTCCCAGGAGACAAAGAAAAGGGGGACAGTAATTAAATAAGAGGTCAGCCCACCCATGGAGACCTGGTGCTTTCACTGTTGGACTAGTAAGTATCACTTCTTCTATAAAATCTTCTGTATTTAAGCTTATTATGTTTCAGGTTGTGTGATTGAAAACACACCCTTCCGTTTATGTGTTATCTGTTCCCACAATGAGCAATTAGTTATAGGCTGTTATATATATACTAGCACATTGACCCATTTTCCCCTAGGAGGGTGAAGCCATCCTAGGGGAAAACATGGGCAATCTGGTTCAGATACGACTGAATGGAGCACATCAGGGGGATTTAGAAGAGGATGTATGCAATGACTGAAAAATAAGTAGGTATAGTCTGTATACTGGTGTATTCCGTGGACGACACCACTGGTCTGAACCTTCTCCTCTGCCAGAAAACAAAAGAGGGGTGGACATGTGGTGCCAAACTTACAAATATCTTGGGGGGAATCTTGACAACAAGATGGACTGGTCCCTGAACGCAGACTCACTGTATTGAAAGGGACAGAGTCGACTATTTTTCCTGAGGATGTTCAGGTCCTTTGACGTCTGCCCTAAGATGCTGCATGTTTTACAAATCAGTTGTAGCTGGGGTTCTGTGCTGCTGTGTGCTGGAGAGGCAGCATCAAACGAAAGGATGCAAAATGGCTGGAAAAACGAGTGAAAAAAGCTACTTCTGTTTTTGGAGAGAAGCTGGACTCACTGGGGACTGTGGTGGAGAGATGCACACTAAGAAAATCCAGATCATCCTCTTCATCCCATTGTGACAAACCAGAGAAGCAGCTGCTGTGGGCGGCTAACCTCTTTAAGATTCAGGACTGAGAGGTATAGCAGATTCTTCATGCCCACTGCCATCAGACCCCACAATACCTCAGCCTCATAAAAGGAAGATGAATTCGCTTTTTCATTTGGTTTTCTTTCTTTCTTTTTCTTTCTCTAATTTCCCCCTCGACATCAATAAAGTTCATCTGTATCTGTAAAGGTTTCTAGATTGTTTTTCATATCACAATATTGATGGAACAAGTTTAACCCATAAAGATCCAGTGCTACTTTTATAGCAGTTCCCAAATGAATTTTTCTTCCTAAAAGGATGTTTCTCCATTTATTGTAATATTATCCTCTGTATTTTGCATTTTTTTCAAGGTTGTATTTAATTTACTGATTTTGTACATCAGTGTTTCTCAATGGGGGTGTTGGGATACTGCCGGGAGGCATTTGGAATGAAAAAGCAGAAAGGGGGACGCTGAGACAAAAATAAGGTCTGAATTAGTATCTATATCAAGCAGCATATTATGTCAACGGTGAATTACCGTGGTCCCCCGTCACCCCCCCACCCCCTGGCAGGAGGCTCATGCTGACGTAAAGGGGTGTTTGTTCAAAAAAGGTTGAGAAACACTGATGTAGATGTTCATAATGTGAACACACAAATCGACAGCACTGTCTTTTTAGTCTTTTCAGATTTTTTATGTGTTTTATTTGTTTTTATCTATCGTACTGTGTTTTTGATGTGTGGGGGTGTTTTTAATGCCTTTTTTTAAACTTTGTCTTTCAGCCGTGATAAAAAAGGAATTTCTGTTTTTACTTGGAACAGCAAATAAAGTTATCTATCAAAAAAGCTCAGATTAAAGTTTTGGGCTATTTTATCAAAAAATGAAGAAAAAGTTACTTTTTCAGTAAAGTCTCTCATCAACTGAACATAAACCCAGTGTGTCCATCCACTGTCATTGATCCAACTCCATTGGGTTTTACTGGTGAATCAATGTTGTAGAAGATGAGGGTGTTTCCATGGTAACTACGGAGCCTCTGAACATCCAAATGAGTCATATCTGATGAACATGAAAAGATGAAGAACTGTCTTTTACACCAATTACTGGCATGGATTGATAGGATTAATGCATCAACAGGTATTAAACAGTTTAGATCAGTAGAGGGTTTTGTTTGATGGTAGATGTTTGGGTTTTAGGGGTTAATTGCTGCTATTTCTTTCAAGTGTTTCTTGTGTCTTTCTCCAGAGTTTTGCCTCACATTTGCAGAAACAGAAACACCTTTACAACTGACATTTATGACAAACTTCTGCCATGACTTTGATTACTTAATGTCAGTACTCTAATAATCACTCAAAGGTGTATATTTCTATTCATGTTCCTGTTCCTGTGGGTGGCCCCTGGCATTCACCTCTAAAACCTCTCCCAATGAATTGATTTCGCTGAGGCTTGTCCTCTGTGTCTTGTATGAGACGGATTTATTTAATTCACTGAACAAGGTTTTTAATCACACATTGTTTTATTCACCATGTATCTGTTCGGAAGACATGCACTTGATTTATAAAGCCCACATATGGATTATTTGGGACAGGGGCCAGTAATGATACAACAACAGCAGAAGGAAACACATTTGAAGTTGCATCCTCTTTTTGTTGAAGGAAATAGCTCTTGGCCCTTCATCAGAATAATTTTAAATACAATATACAGAGGACAGTGTGTGATATAGCACGAAAACAACAGTCTTTTTAGACATGGAGTTTATTTGTTTATGACAGGCCATCCGCACTGCGCTCTGTGAATTCTGTTTACTTCATCCAAGTCATTTTTCATGAAGGAAGCCTCTTTTCTTCACACTGATAGCGCAGACACCATCTCTGCTCACAGGTTCAGCTGAGGATGTACTTTCCACTAGCTTTCAGCATCACTCACAGTTGTCGAGTTGTGAAAATGAAATCCAGGGGAACGGTGGATTTGATCATATGGGGACAGATTATTAGTGCTGATGACAGCGCAGAGGGCGGGAGGAGACTCAGCCGACAGTATCTATTTTGCTGAGAAGTCTCATATATAGACCCCCCTTTTCAGAGAAAAATCTTTTACACGCTGTCATATATAAGGAACGAGAAGCTTAGGCCCGGTTAGCCAATCAGAATGCAAAATGTGAGACAAAGACCAATGAGCTTTCCTTCTCATAGTGAGGAGCCAGTGCCGTAGAATACTGCTATCCAAGGGCTCTGGGCACCGGCCAAGAATCTGTTTCACCTGAATACACCCCAACAAGAAAACGGAGATTTCCCGAAATCTTTTCAGAAACCTTCATTTTTGGTGGGCGCGGCTATCGTTGTTGTGTAAACAGAGAAAAAAACTGTTTTGCCAGATAACTGGCTATGTGTAAATGGCCCCTAAATATCAAGCCTAAAACAACACTATGTCAATGCTAAAGAAGTTGATAACTAGCTAACATTAGTTAACAAGCCAGAAAA